>NW_026261503.1:0-27889 GCF_024610245.1 Lodderomyces pseudojiufengensis
GATGAATCATATTATGAAAATATAATAAAAGAATATCATAATAATAAATCGGTTTTAAATAGTAAAAAATCTTCACATTTATCACATCAGTCAAGTGAGGTAGAAGAAAAACCTAAAATAAATTCAAAATTAACGGAAGCATTATTAATAAATCTGGATGGTCATGAAACAAAAGATGTATCATCGTCACCAGTTTTAGCCAGATCTAAATCTATGACCCTGTTAGCTAGGCTAATACACATTCAACCGGATGAATCATATTATGAAAATATAATAAAAGAATATCATAATAATAAATCGGTTTTAAATAGTAAAAAATCTTCACATTTATCACATCAGTCAAGTGAGGTAGAAGAAAAACCTAAAATAAATTCAAAATTAACGGAAGCATTATTAATAAATCTGGATGGTCATGAAACAAAAGATGTATCATCGTCACCAGTTTTAGCCAGATCTAAATCTATGACCCTGTTAGCTAGGCTAATACACATTCAACCGGATGAATCATATTATGAAAATATAATAAAAGAATATCATAATAATAAATCGGTTTCAAATAGTAAAAAATCTTCACATTTATCACATCAGTCAAGTGAGGTAGAAGAAAAACCTAAAATAAATTCAAAATTAACGGAAGCAATATTAATAAATCTGAATGGTCATAGAAAAAGAAAATTCAATGAATCATCATTACCTAAAAGCAAAAAGGTTAAACTTTTGGGATCGTCATCAATTACATTCGATACATCTTCGATAGAAAAATTTATAAGACCTAGAACACAAATTGCTACGGTAGAAAAAGATTTAGTTAAAATAATTCAAGGGACATATAAATACGAAAAGAATGGAGTAAATGATCTAAAGGTTGAAATTATACCAACAAATGATACAAATGATTTTGCTAAAACCAGATATAACACATCAACTGATCATAGATTAAATACAACAAAACTATCAACTCCTTTGAAAAGAAATACCACTAAGGATTCATTGAAAAATAATGCCAAACATAAAAAATCAAAAAGAAAATTACAGAGATGCACCAACCCGTTAAAAGATAATTCTTTGAAACTTACGAGTGTATTTTCTGAGCTCACTGATCAAGACCATAAACGTTTAGCGTGTTTAAAAATTGAAGGAAATCAAGATCGTGTTCATGGAACAATATCTATAGAGTTGAAAGTAGATGGTTTGTTTCCTTTAATTGCTAACAAAGCTAAAAATAAATTAATTACAAGCGAAATTATCGCTTGTTATTCCGACTTATTGATGAACATGTATGATAATATATTTATTATTGATTCTTCCTTTTGGATATTTTTTGAAAATAATGTATCGTATGCTACTTCCTGGAGAGGGCGATATGAAATTGATCCTTTTAGCCACGAAAAAGTTTTCATAATTATAAATGTTAAGTCACAACATTGGGCTAGCGTTTATGTCCATACAAGAGAAAAAAAACTATTTTGGTTGGATTCTTTAGAGGAAACATATGGACAAGATAGTATAGCTATTGAAAATTTGATCAAAGTATTGAATCAAGATTCAAATAATTATCAGTTGACTAAATTAAATATACCACAACAGGAGAATAGCTACGATTGTGGGGTTTTTATGATGTGTTGTATTAGGCACATAGCTGCTAATGTTCCACTTACTTATAATGGCAGTCAAATAAAGCAATTTAGACTGCAAATTGCTTTAGAGTTATTAGATAAAACACTACGTTAGAATAGGTATCCTTTTTAGCCGACTTTTTAGTTTAAATTAGTCATGTTACGATAGTGTATATGTCAAAAATCCTGTAGCACATCTTGTCCACCTTTAACCTGTTATCTTGCTTAGCTTAGCACCACCTATCCACCATAATTCTGCCTACCTCGTACCAGCTGCCTGCATATAACCGACTTACTGATCATATATTTCAACAGATTCTAATTTAAGCACATTAGTCCACAAAATGTAAGTTTTACCACTAACTCTAAATGAATATACTGATTCAAAAATCAAAGAAGCTGATGAAATGAATCTACTAATAACAACATTAATACTACTAATAACAAT
This sequence comes from Lodderomyces pseudojiufengensis, assembly GCF_024610245.1. NCBI lineage: Eukaryota > Fungi > Ascomycota > Pichiomycetes > Serinales > Debaryomycetaceae > Lodderomyces > Lodderomyces pseudojiufengensis. The sequence continues at coordinate 2,065 of NW_026261503.1, forward strand.
CTACTTAATTCTCAAATTAATTTCACTTTTTAGAACAGTTCCAATAGAATATTTAAATCAACAATCATATATTGCAACAACAAGATTATCTAATGAATCATCTATATATAAATCAATTAAATCTGTTAATTTAATATGTGGTTTAGATATAAGATATGATCATTATAAATTAAGAAATGGGAATCTTAATGATATTTGGGTTATTGTTTTACAAAATTTGAAAAATGGAGTTGGTTACAAGGGGATTTCTATAGATGATGAATTTTTAAAATTTGAAGTTATAAATTTTAATATTTTGAGCTTTGAAAACGAGGGAATTGAATCAATTAATATTCCTTTATCTTATAAAATTGATAAGAAATGGATTATAGTGGTATTAATCGGGTTTATAAGTCAAATTACCATAAACTTTTATGATTCCAAATTGGAGAAACCGACAAATGGTAAAAACATAAATGATATAAACATAGTAGAAGATCGAGGCTCCTTAGAATCAGATTGTAAATATACTTTAGATAAAGATAAAGGAATAGCTATTAAGTTACAAGATGTTTTAAATAATCAAATTTATACAAATATTGAATTTACTCAATTGAATATAATATCTGCAATTGCATCAACTATAAAACATTTACCAAGTACTAAACTAGAGAAATATAAAACTATTGAAATCATTCCATCCAATGAATCAAATGTTATTGATATAACAAATTTAATAGTTAAGCTATTATTTTCATTTATACAAAATTTAGAGATTCATATTAATACAAAACCAAGTTATAAATATGATTTAACATCAATTCCAGAACAAGTCATACTACAAAATAAACCAATAAAACTAAGCTTAATTCAAAATTTAAAATTATTTTTATTAAATCATGGAATTTTTAATTCATCGAAGCTAATATATATAGAATCAAATTCGTTAAAGAATTTAATAAATTCAAAAGATTTAAATAAATTTAAAATAAAGCATTCATCAAATATAATAAAAGAATTTTTAAATCCATTGTTAGTTGGACCTGTTTTGGTAACAGATATATATGAATATAGAACATATGGGTCCAAATATGGTTCAATTCCTCAAAATTTAGAAATGAAAATTATAAATTTAAATAACCATCAAAATCTAGGAAAATTAATGATTAGAGGTTATAATATTGGGAAATTTCAAAGATTTATTAATAATCAAATTGAACTTACTAATCAAAGAGAAAATGATGGATTTATGCCTTTACAATTTAGAGAAAATGTTAAATGGGGTAATGATGGATGTTTATATTTTGATTGTTAATAGAGTGTAAATAGATTGTAAAAAAATGTAAATAGATCGTAAATAAGATCTTATAGCCTATGAGATTTTCGTTATCATGAATTCATGCATGTATTAAGTTAACTATATACGATTTATAAAGCTTTATATGAACTTTAAACTTTAATTTTTTTAACTCGATTAAACACACCAACATTATTATAAGTATGTTCATTATCATCAATACATCTCTTCTTGCTAATTACTTCATTATTAGTTACATCATTAACATAAAAAATTTTTTCACCAATTTTTGAATTATAAAAACTTTCAAAACTTATCTTTATTAAATTTAAATTTTCAATTTTTAAATTATTAAAAAATTTGAACCATTTATTTAATTTTGTTATATTGGAAAAATTATCTAAATCCCATTCAATTATGGAATCTTTTCCGTCTTTAATTTCTTTAGAAACTGTAGTATTTTCTAATGATTGTAAATTTGATTGTAATTTTTGAAATTTTATAAAATCAAATCCAAAAATAAATAAAATATTACACCAATTTTCATATTTTTCACCATTTAAAAATAATTCAAAATTTAAAATTTTCAAAAGGTAAAATTCAATATCTTTTAAAATCCTGATATTTTCTTTTAATTTCGTTGGTGAATCAATTTTTAATCCACAAATTTTACACCATGATTTAAATGAATAATTATAATCTTGATTAAATTTTGATGATATAATAATTAATCCTAAAAATAAATTTTTGACACTAATTTTAATTGGTTCTTGTTTTTCGGATGTTGTTGCAAATGAATTAATTAATTTATAAATATAAAAACAAGTTAATTGTAATGATTGTATTGAAGTTTTTGATCTTTTTAAAATCTCAATTATAAATAATTTAATTTCTTTTTCATTAAATGATGAATTTGTTGATATTGAATGGTTTGTATAAAGAATTTTTAATAAATTTGATGTACAATTTACTAAGATTGAATTAAATTGTGCTTTATTTAAATTAGCATTATAATAATCTGGATGATTTGGTGAATTTGTTTGTTTTTGTTTAGGCAGTTGTTGATTAAATGTAAGTAATAAAGGTGATGATGTAAAATTTTGAAAAGTTGTTGTTGTAGTAGTAGTTGGTTGTGATGTTGGTGGAGTTAATAATGAATGATCCGTATTATTTGCATCAACACTTGAACTCACTTGCAAACTAGTATGTTTTTCAGGGAGACCTTGCCCCTTCTTAACTGATGGCGAATATGGAGAATGCATTTTTCAATATGGAGTTTAAGTATGTGAAATTGATTAATTGTTGAAATAGTATAATGTATGAAAAAAAAAGTCAATCTTTTGAAAAATAAATGAAAACCTTGTAACTCCCTTGACCTAAAAAAAGCAATCTTTTAATGAAACCTTGTGTATATAAAATGAATATTGTGATAAACCTAAGTAAATAAAATTTGAAAAATACCCCTTTATGATATTATAGTTCTTACTGACCTCAAAAATAGTAAAACTAAGAACTACTTGAAGACTGAAAACTTTTTGTTGAATAAAAAATATTGATAAACTTACTATTTCAAGCTAATTTGATCTCTTTATAAAAACCAAACTTGTAAATAATAAAAACGTAAAAAATACAAAAATATTATTAAAAAATGACACACAACTTCTTACTTATTAAATCTATTGAAAAAGTTCAACCGATTGATACATTATATATATTGTTTTATTGATTAATTTGAAAATTTTGATTAAAAAAAGTTGACTAAATCTTTGCTTGAATCTTATTAAAGGTTGGCTGTAAAAAGTTTTGTTTATTTATCAAGTCAAAAAGTATATTGATAGTCAAACAAAAGTAATAGTTTTGTTTAAGTGTTTGTTTGATAGTTAATGTAGTTGTAAATACAATTAATACAGATATATCTAACTGATTAAAGTATACAAAATTATGAGATGATGATGATGATGATGATAATTAGTGTTTATATACTTTAAATTTAAATCGTGGATGATGATAGTTTTGGTGAATTATTTTGTGTAATAATAAAATTTATGAGTAATCTCTATCTCTCTCTCTCTTTAAAAAAAAGAAACTTAAATATCCGGAATTACGGTTAAATATTTTAGTAAAGGAATAATGAGTAATAAATTATTTGGTCACGTTTTTCAGTACTAATTTATATTTATCCTGTCTTCGCCTCCCTTGTCAAGCTAAAGCTCAATATTCGCCCTCGTAATATTACACAGAAATAGGTCGACTCGCCTTAAAAAGTTGCACTTAAATGTATTACTCACAAAATTTATATATCATGGGTCACATGACTTACTGATAAGATAAGAGAGATAAAAAATGAGTCAAAATTTAACGTGGAATGACACTTAAATTTATGGCGTGAAATGACACTTAAATTTATGGAGAAATCATTCCAACAGCGGAATCGGTCAAACATATTAACTATCTGTCATTATCAATATAAAGGCACAGGCAGATTAAATTGAATATGTTTAAGCATACATTGATGAGTTTTGGTGGCTGAATTTAGTTCTTTTCCAATTTCAAATCTAATTGGATAAAACCAAATTCAGTCACTCTATTACGAAAGATGATTTTGGGATGATACCTTTTGTTGATTTGATTAAATGATCATGGAGTTGGGTTAGCTAGAACAGTATCAGGTGTTATTGTTTGATCATGGAGTTCTTAAATGCTGGAGTATGATGGTTGATTAAACTTTTAACAACTCAACAATGTGATTCCAATGTTTGGATGATCTAAAACTATAACATACCTAACTCCGTTGGCATTAAATTCAATAAATAGGAGCACCAAATTAGAATTATCGGCAACCCTGCTTATCAATATTCAATTTCTTATATAGTAGAATGATTGAGATTTTCGGTTTAGACCTTATTTTTGCAATGGATGTATAAACCTTTGTTGCAAATTTTGAACAAAGATGGTCAACTCATAATCTTAAATCAAATTAATTAATTAATTACCTGTTTTGTTAGTTCGAATACGATTAGATGAATAGTCATAATCTCTAATAATTAGATATTGTTAACGTTAAGCAAGATCTTATGATTGTGAACTGATTATTACGAATTGATCGAGTCACCTGACAGTCTGAATTTGTAATACAGCGATCTGGTAGCTAAACATACGAGATTTGGAATTCAAATTTAGCAGCAGTTTATATTGTCAATTCGTCAACTTCATATATTACAATTTCAATCAACATTTCTCTAGGTTTCATCATTTAAATAGCTATGAGTTTAATTTGGTGAAGAATATTTTGAGATATAAGAAGACCTTGTTTGAGTAATAACCATTACTGCATTATCTTAAACCATCCATTCAACATTTCAACCGTCTTAAATCTACAAAGTTCAATCAAAAATATTAGGTCATGACTATCACTAGCATTTCAGGATTACCTATAGAGATAATACAGAAAATTATTAACTTAATTGATGATAGAGATATTTTATTAGCATTAGCAACAAATACTCAATTCAAAGATCCAATTTATAAAAGGTTATTTCCAAAATTAAATATTTTCCATAAATACATAGATGTTTATGAAGAAGTCTTTTCATATTACTTTACATCAAAGTTTTTAAATTTTTTAGACGACTATGATAATTATGTTCCAAATGAAATTTTAACAAATATTGATACATTATTTGAATTGTTTGAAATTAAACATATAAATTTTAAAAATACAAAAATTGATTTGTTTATTCATCCTTATCACACAATGGATGATTTGAGATTTTCAATTGAAAATTTTAAGATAAATTCAATTATGTTAAGATCTGATTATGATTTTCAATTAGCTAGGAAACTGAATTATCGGAATAATCCTTATTTTGCTCAATTGAAAAACGAAGAATTTCGAAAACTTACTCTTCCAAACACTTTGGAAAAGTTTGAGATAGGATATGATAATATCTTTTTAAGAAATTTACCAGAATCATTACGTGAAGTAAAATTGATAAAAATTAAGAATTTAGATGCAATTAAGTTACCTTTATCATTAAAATCATTATATTTATCACACTGCGAGATAAGTGGGGTAATGTTAGACTTGAGTTATCTTCATCAATTGAAGGATTTCGATTCATATGGCAGAATTCAAATTGGTAATGATTTATCATCAGGAAAATTGAAGTTCCCATCTTCTGTAAAATCAATTTGTTTACATTCTTCTGATTTTCAAAGTTTGAATAATTTAAGTGACTATAAAAATTTGAAAATTCTTAAACTCAAGCGTTGTAAAGGATCAATTTTATTGTTTAATACAATATTACCTCCTAATTTAGAATATTTGCTGATTGAATTTGATAGAGAGGAATCAGTGAATCTTGATAATGGGGATTATGGTGAGACAAGGAATTTGAATAATGTTAGTACAATTCACCGACCCGGAGCAGATTTATTATATGACATAAGTGGTGAGGATATTTTTCCTTCAACTTTAAAAATTTTAAAATTGACTTCAATGAAAAATATTATACTTGACTTCCAGTTGAATTTACCTAATTTGGAAGTACTTAAATTTGCTTTTTCTCCTTTTATTAATCCAAGTAATTTGATAAATGAAAACTTAATCAATTTGAAAAAATTGACTGTCAAATTTTGTAACTCATCAATGACATTGGTCAAATTACCGAAAAATTTGGAATATTTAAATCTTGAAAATAATAACATAAGATCATTAACACAATTTAATTTTAAAAATTTGAATAAACTTAGGCATCTTATCGTCAGCAGTAATAAAATAACTAGAATTACTGAACAAATAGCACCAAATCTAAAAATTCTAGATATTTCATATAATCCAATCAAAAAGTTACATCATCAAGAAAATTTGGAACAATTGTTTGTAACAACATCAACGAACGCAGATGATATTTATATCAATAATTTAAGAAGTTGCGAATTAAATATTAAAAATTCTTTATCTTTAAATACTGTTTACAAGTTTGATTCGTGTTACTATTTAAAAGAATTAATACTACGTGTTGAAGTTGTTAATATTTCAAATTTAACTTTTCCTGATACAATTGAAATTCTTGATATTGATTGTGATAGGAATGATACGAAAAATATAGAACATGACTTACAAAAAGGTCTTTATAATATATCAAATTGTTACAATTTGAAAACTTTTAAGTTAAGAAAATGTAATATAGAGCATTTTAATTTTAATAATCTACCCCAAACTTTAGAAAATTTTTCAATTATTTATTCTAAATTAAAAACAATTGATGGTTCTTCAAAAAATTTAATAAATTTAAAATCACTTAATTTAGAATATAACAGAATTGATAATAATGGAATAAAAAATTGTTTATTTTCATCTTCAAAAATTGAAACTATAAATTTAAGCAAAAATGATATAAGTGATATTGATTGTATTAGAATTGAAAGTTGTCCAAGATTAATTGAATTAAATTTAGAAATGAACTCCAATTTATATATTACTGATGAATTTGATGAAAAATTAAAATTAACTTGTCCAAGATTAAGTGTAATTAGAGGTCATAAAGAAACAAATAAAAAGCGTCATATTGATTATGTTAGTGCTTATTAGTTGCAAAAAAATTTTATACGTAAATAGAATAGAGATTGAATGCAGGGTTTTATGATGAAAATTGAATTCAATAAGATATAGAGTTGAGTTGAACAATCAAGTTTGGAATAATTTTTGGGCGTCTGGGTGATTCTATTAGCACAAATAACTTTCATAACATATTTCTCAGAAAATGAAATGGCTATGAGGTTTTTTTGCTTAATGCGCAATGACAATATTTGGTTCAAATCATGCCTTGATAATTTATTGGTCGAAAGAGGTGTACTAAACCATATGAGATCAATCTAGTTGAAATTGAGTTTCAAATTGGTCAATAGTATTTTCAAAAGTTTAAAAATCAACACGCAACTTTTATTCGAATTAACTATTTGTATTATTGTATGCTTAAATACCATCAAATAGGATTCTCATAATTTTTAATAAACGATTTACAATAACTAGATAATGGAACATGCTGTCATTATCGTCAACAGAATTTGAAAAATTGAATTGTCACATAATAATTTGGTAGCGACGCGCGCTAGTTATGAAACTGGCGGTAAATTTTATATTATTTGATTGATCAAACTTATATATTACGATTTCAATCAACTTTTCTCTTAGTTGCAAGGTTTCATTACTCAAATAATTATGATTCGAGTTTGATTTGAGTTGGATTCTACAGCACCATTTTAAAGTCATTTACATTACTGCATTGCCATCAACTAGCACATCATATTCAACCGTCTTTAAATCTACAACATTCATTCTAAAGTATATGGCATGAGTATCACCAATATTTTAAAGTTACCTATAGAAATAATACAAAGAATCATTGATTTAATTGATGATAGAGATATATTATTGGCATTAGCAACAATTCCAGGTCTTAGAAATATCAGTTATGAAAGGTTATTTCCAAAATTAGATATTTTCAATGACAAACCAAGTTATATTCAAGCTAAATTCAGTTCATTATATTTTAAATCAAAATTTCTTAATTTCTTGGATGACTATGATAACTATATTCCGAATGAAATCTTAGCAAATGTAAATACGTTATACGAATTATATAAATTAAAAAATTTAAATTTTCAAAATACAAAATTTAAATTAATGGTTCATCCTCATCATATAAAGCAAGATTTAGAATTTTCAGTTAAATATTTCAAGATATATTCAATTGTATTAACACCTGACTTTGTTTATCCAATTACTGAGAATCAGTATAATAGGAATGAATTTTCTTTGGCTCAATTAGAAAATGAAGAAATTCAAAGATTTTCTCCTCCAAACACTTTGGAAAATTTTGACATGAAATATGATAATTTTTTTTCAAAAAATTTACCACTTTCATTACGTGAGTTGATTTTAGGCGACATCAATGACTTAAACTCAATTAAGTTTCCTTTATCCTTGAGATCATTGTCTTTAACAAATTGTAAAATAAGTGGAGCAATATTAGATTTGAGTTATCTTCATCAATTGAAGGAGTTATATCTAAATGAGATCAATGACACAGATTCAATTAAATTACCTTTGACATTAGGATCATTATCTTTAACAGAGTGTACGATAAGTGGATTAGAATTAGATTTAAGTTATCTTTATCAATTGAAGAAGTTAGATTTAAGCGACGTCAATGACTTAAATTCAATCAAAATACCATCATCATTAATTTCATTATCTTTATCAAGTTGTCAGATAAGAGGCGTAATGTTAGATTTAAGTTATCTTTATCAATTGAAGAATTTTGATTCAAATGGCATATATCAATATGATGGTTCTTCATTAGAAAACGTCAAACTACCACCTTCTTTAGAGTCAATTTGTTTAAGATACTTTAATTTACAAAGTTTAAATATTTCAAGTGATTACAAAAACTTGAAAATTTTAAAACTCGTGACTTGTGATGGATCAATTTTATTGTTTAATACAATATTGCCTCCTGGTCTAGAAAATTTGCAGATTGAATTTAATAATGAGGCTATGTTTGTGTTTCGCGAAGCAGTCTTATATGGCTTGACTTGTGAAAACCTTTTTCCTTCAACTTTGAAAGTTTTAAAATTGACTAATATGGAAAATATTATACTTCGTTTTCAGTTGAATTTACCTAACTTGGAAGAACTTGAAATTGAAGGAGCTTCGTTGTTCAATCCACAAGGCTTGATAAATGAAAGCTTAATCAATTTGAAAAAATTGACAGCTATTTATTGTGGTTCAACTATGGAATCTGTCAAATTTCCTAAAAATTTAGAATACTTGAATCTTCGAAAGAATCGCATAAATTCATTAACACAATTTAATTTAAACGATTTGAATAAACTTAAACATTTAATTGTTAGCGATAATCAAATAACTAGTATTACCGAACAAATAGCTCCAAATTTGAAAATACTTAATATATCAGGCAATCCAATAAATTTATTTCATCAACAAAAAAATTTGAAACAATTAATTTTAAATACTTCAAAAATGGATGATATTTGTATCAATAATTTAGAAACTTTTCATATAGAAATTAAAAATAAGGATCATGAATACGGTTCAATTCCTTATTACAAATTTGATTCATGTTATTATTTAAAAAATTTAATTTTATGTCTTGAAGCTAGTGATATATCAAATATAACTTTTCCTGGTTCAATTGAAATTCTTGATATATCTTGTAATATTTTTTCCGTGAATCAATGTATTGACATACAAAAAGATCTTTACAATATATCAGAGTGTAACAATCTAAAAATTTTTAAATTAAAAAGCTGTAGTAAGGAACATTTTAATTTTGATAATTTACCAATAAATTTAGAAAATTTTTCAATTACTAATTCTGATATAAAATCAATTTGTGGTTCTTTAAGAAATTTAAATAAACTAAAATCACTTGATTTAAGATATAATAGTATTGATAATAATGGACTAAAAAATTGTTTATTTTCATCTCCAAAAATTGAAGTTATTGATTTAAGTGGGAATTACATTGATAATATTGATTGTATTAGAATTGAAAGTTGTCCGAGACTAATTGAATTAAATTTAAAAATGTCCCCGCTCATCAAACTATATGTAACTGATGAATTTGAAGAAAAATTGAAATTAAACTGTCCCAGATTAAGTACAATAGGGGCTTTAAAAGAAAAAGATAAAGATCTTCCTACTGTTCATGGTATTGTTTAATAATTGGAAAAGATTGCTCAAATCGTGAAACTAAAAGTAAAAGCTAGGTTATGAGTTATATCTAAAAAGCTATAGAAACGGGTAGACTGTTAGAAGTCCAAACTTAATACAAATCATAAGATGTATTTTGTAGTTCGTCTGGTGAGTAGGCAGCACAAATAAGTGTTACAACAGCAATACTCAATCAAACTGTATTGACTCTCGATCAATTCGTATGAGATATTTTGGCTTATCTGTTATGACGATTCTTTATTTAACCGTTTTAGATCAATCTATCAGTTATTATATAAGTTTCAGTTTTGTCAAAGTATAGTATTTTTAAATATTGAAATTCAACTCGCAACCTTTGTACAAATTGATTAAACACATCTTTAGTATACTCTAGAATCGTTAAATATGAAACTCATTAGTTTAATAATTTCTTCTCAAAAAATAGTTAATGTAGCATATTGCAATAAACTGATTGTAAGAAATTGTGGGTCAGAATATTTTGGTAGCGCTAAATGATAGTTCTCAAATATGAACCAGGACCATTCTATGCTATCAAATTCACATATTTGTATATTACGATCTCAATCAACTTTTCTCAGATACAAAATTTCATCACTCGAATAACTATGATTTGTGCGGTGAAAAAGATTTGAGTTGGATTTTGGAACAGTATTTCAGAGTCATCTACATTATTGCATTACCCTCAATCATCATCATCATAGTCAACCGTCTTTTAATCTACAGAGTTCAATCAAAAAGTATAGGGCATGACTATCGCTAGTATTTTAAAATTACCCATAGAAATAATACAAAGAATCATTGATTTAATTGATGATAGAAATACTTTATTAGCATTAACAGCAATTACTCAATTTAAAGATTCAATTTACAAAAGATTATTTCCAAAATTAAATATATTTTATAAACAACCAAATAAATCAGCAAATTATTTTTATGGTAATAAACTTATTTCATTCTACTTTCTATCAAAATTTTTTAATTTTTTAGATGATTATGATAATTATATACCAATTGAAATTTCAACAAACATCGATACATTATATGAATTAATTAATTTAAAAAATTTAAATTTTACAAATACCAAATTTAATTTATTTATTCATCCTTATCATACAATTAAAGATTTGGAATTTTCTTTTACAAACTTTGAAATAAATTCAGTTGTGTTAAGACCTTATTTTGACTATCAGTTAACTGGGACACTATATGAAAATAATGAAGTTTATTTTGGTCAATTGAAAAATGAAGAATTTCAAAATATTACTTTTCCAGACACTTTGGAAAAGGTTGACGTAGAATATGATAATATTTTTTTAAGAAATTTACCACGTTCATTACGTGAGCTAAACTTAAGGGAGATTGATGATTTAAATTCAATTAAACTACCTTTATCATTAAGATCATTATCTTTAACAAATTGTAAGATTAATGGGGAAGTGTTAGACTTGAGCTATCTTTATCAATTGAAAAATTTTGAATCAAATGACATAGCTCGAATTGATAGTGATTACTTATCAGGTGAATTGAAACTATCATCTTCCATAGAATCAATCTGTTTGAGTTCTTGTGATTTACAAAGTTTGAATAGGCCAAGTGATTACAAAAATTTGAAAGTTTTCAAACTCATGCGTTGTGGAGGATCAATTTTTTTGTTCAATACAAAATTACCTCCTCGGTTGGAATATCTAGAAATGGATTCTCCAGGTTTAAATTCCGTTGTCATGGAACAAAGTCGATCAATGAACTCAGATAATGTTACTTTAATCGATAGACCGCAAAATGGAAAGTTATTCAACATTGGTGGTGAAAATATCTTCCCTTTAACTTTAAAAAGTTTAAAATTGACTGAGATGAGTAAAATAGTATTAGATACACAATTAGATTTACCTTATTTGGAAATACTTGAAATCAGTGGAGCTGCTCTTCCCAATCCACATAGAATAATAAATGAAAACTTAATCAATTTGAGAAAATTGACTGTCAATTTTTGTGATTCACCAATGGAATCTGTCAAATTTCCAAAAAATTTAGAATACTTGAATCTCAGAAATAATCGCATATATTCCTTGATACCATTTAACTTGATACAGTCGAATAAACTTAAACATTTAGATGTTTGTGAGAATCGAATAACTAGTATTACTGGACAATTAGCTCCAAATTTAAAAATACTTGATATATCGTATAATCCAATAATTAAATTACATAAACAAGAAAACTTAGAACAATTAATCTTAAGTACTTCGACGAAAACAGGTGATATTTGTATCAATAATTTAGAAAGTTTTGAATTAGAAATTGAAGATTTTGATTATTTTTCAAAATTTCTTGGACTAGAAGTTGGATGTGAACAATATGAAGCATGCAAAATTTATGATTATAAGTTTGATTCATGTTACTATTTGAAAAAATTAATCTTACGTCTTGAAGTGGGTAATATCAAGAATTTCAATTGAGTTGGGGTAATATATCAAATTTAACTTTTTCCAACTCAATTGAAATTCTTGATATTACTTGTAATTCTCGTTCTTCAAAAAGGATTAAAAATGACTTACAAAAGGATCTTCATAATTTATCAAATTGTTACAATTTGAAAGATTTTAAATTAGAAAAATGTAATATTGAACATTTCAATTTTAATAATTTACCAAAAAATTTAGAAAATTTTTCAATTATTTATTCTGATTTAAATTCAATATATGGTTCATTAGAAAATTTAAAGAATTTGAAATTGCTTAACTTAAAATCAAATAGAATTAATAATAGTGGACTTGAAAATTGTTTATTTTCATCTCCAAATTTGGAAGCTATTGATTTAAATGGGAATTATATTAAAAATACTGATTGTATTAAAATTCGAGATTGTCCAAGATTAATTGAATTGAATTTGAAAATGGTATCACTGATTAGATTATATATCACTGATGGATTTGAAGAAAAATTGAAATTAACTTGTCCAAGACTAAGTATAGTTAGAGGATTTAGAAAGGTTTAATGCAATTAAACATGGTATCCCTGATTAGATTTTCATTACTGATGAATTTGAAGAAAGCCGGAAATTAAACTGTTCAAGGTGAAGTGTAATTAAAGCTTGGATAAATATATCGATAAACATCTTCATACTGCTCATGGTAGTTCTTGTTAATTGCACAAGTTTGCCATAGATTGTGAAACTAGACTCAAAAGCTCAGCTATAGGTGAGGTTATACTCATTAGTGATAAGAGCTAGTTGATTTTAAATTTGATTAATTTTTTTTTGTGTATGCCTATCTTGAACTTGTTTCGATATACATGGATGAGATTTGGTGACCAGGTTGAGTTTAGATTGGGAATTGATTTAAATTTACTGAATAATAGAGGCTGCTTTAAAAGATGAGTTCAAGTTGGAACCTCTCCTTTAAATTGTAGTTATGATTTGATAGGTTGAATTACTTTAACAAACATAATCCTATTCGGGGTTATTTCATTATACAGGGATACCAAAATTGGCAAACCTCTCAAATATTTAAAAGGCAACCATAATCTCTATCAATACTCTCTCGATTAATGAAATATGTATGAATATGTAAGCTGTCAATTCTAAAACTCAGTAGATATAATAAATGGATTTTGCAACCGTATTTGGTAGCAACAGAGTTTTGAATTTTAAATTAGCATCTGAAACTAAAGTGATACACGTTAAATTTATTTTTACAACCAAAATCAAACACGCCTTCAAAAAGTTTCATCACTCGAATAATAATGATTCAAGTTTGATGAAGAATAAATGGGTCACAGAGCATTTTTCAAAACCATTTACATCAGTGTCTTACCATAAGAGCCCTTTTTCAAATTTAAAGATTCAAACAAAAATTGGCAGCATGTCTATCATTCATATTTCCGAATTACCTACAGAAATAATTCAAAGGATCATTAATTTAATTGATGATAAAGATACATTATTGGAATTAGCGAAGATACCAAGTCTTAGAAATATTAGTTATGAAAAGTTATTTCCAAAACTAGATATATTCCATGTCAAACCAGATTATGTTAAAGGTAAATCCAGTTCATTATATTTTAAATCAAAATTTCTTAATTTTTTGGATGACTATGATAATTATATTCCAAATGAAGTCTTAACAAATGTAAATACATTATACGAATTATATAAATTAAAAAATATAAAATTTCAAAATACAAAATTCAATTTAATTATTCATGATTATAATACAATTCAAGATTTAGAATTTTCCGTGAAAAATTTTAAGATAAACTCAATTACATTAGCATTAGATTTTGATTATGCATTTACTGGGAAACAGTATAATAGGAATGAAATTCATTTCGCTCAATTGGAAGATGAAGGATCTCGAAATTTTACTCCTTCAAACACTTTTGAAGAATTTGGCATAAAGTATGATGTGTTTTTTTCAAAAAATTTACTACTTTCATTACGTGAGTTAAAATTAAGCGACATCAATGACTTAAATTCAATTAAATTTCCTTTATCCTTGGGATCATTATCTTTAACCGGTTGTAATTTAAGTGGAGAAACATTAGATTTAAATTATCTTTATCAATTGAAGGAGTTAAATTTATATGGCGTCAACGGCTTCAATTCAATTAAATTACCTTTGACATTAAATTCATTATCTTTAACAGAGTGTAAGATTAGTGGAATAATTTTAGATTTAAGTTATCTTTATCAATTGAAGAAGTTAGATTTAGGCGACGTCGAAGACTTAAATTCAATCAAAATACCTTCATCATTAATTTCATTATCTTCATCATTATGTCGAATAAGAGACGTAATTTTAGATTTAAGTTATCTTTATCAATTGAAGAATTTTGATTCACATGGCATATGTCAATATGATGGTCGTTCATTAGAAAATGTGAAACTACCACCTTCTTTAGAATCAATTTGTTTAAGTTACTTTGATTTACAAAATTTGAATATCTCAAGTGATTACAAAAACTTGAAAATCCTTAAGCTCATGGAATGTGATGGATCAATTTCATTGTTATATACAAAATTGCCTCCTGGTTTAGAAATTTTGGAAATTGAATTTAGTAATGAGGCTACATTTGCGCTTCGCGAAGCAAACTTCTTATATGGCTTGAGTAGTGAAATTCTTTTTCCATCAACTTTGAAAATTTTAAAATTGACTGGAATGGAAGATATTATAGTGGGGTTGCAATTGAATTCACCTAATTTGGAAGAACTTGAAATTGAAGGAGCTTCGTTGTTCAATCCACAAGGCTTGATAAATGAAAGCTTAATCAATTTGAAAAAATTAACTGTCATTCTTTGTGGCTCAACTATGGAATCTGTCAAATTTCCAAAAAATTTAGAATACTTGAATCTTAAAAATAATCGCATAACTTCATTAATAGAATTTAATTTAAATAATTTGAATAAACTTAAACATTTAATTGTTAGGAATAATGAGATAACTAGCATCACTGAACAAATAGCTCCAAATTTGAAAATACTTGATATATCAGGTAATCCAATAAAACAATTTCATCAACAAGAAAATTTAAAACAATTAATTTTAAATACTTCCAAAATAGATGTTACTTGTATCAACAATTTAGAAAGTTTTGAATTAGAAATCAACGATAAGGATTACAAGTACAATTCAATTCCCTATTACGAATTTGATTCATGTTATTATTTAAAAAAATTCATATTACGTCTCAAAGTTGGTGATTTATCAAATATAACTTTTCCTGATTCAATTGAAATTCTTGATATTACTTTGAATAGATGTATGCACACACAAAAAGATCTTTATAATATATCAAATTGTTACAATTTAAAAAGTTTTGAATTAAAAAGTTGTAACATAGAACATATTAATTTCAATAATTTACCAACAAGTTTAGAAAGTTTTGCAATTATTGATTCTGAATTAAAATCAATTCATGGTTCTTTAAAAAATTTGAAAAATTTAAAATTACTTGATTTAAAATCAAATAGAATTAATAATGATGGACTTAAAAATTGTTTGTTTTCATCTCCAAAAATTGAAAAAATTGATTTAAGTAGAAACTTTATTGATAATATTGATTGCATTAGAATTGAAGATTGTCCTAAGTTAATTGAATTGAATTTAAAAATGGTCTCACTGATCAAACTTTATGTAACTGATGAATATGAAGAAAAATTGAAATCAAATTGCCCAAGATTGGGTACAATAGGAGCTTATAAAAAAAAAGATAAACATCTTCATTCTGTTCATGGTAGTGTTTACTAATTGTAAAGTTTGCTTAAAATGTGAAAACAGAATCAAAAGTTAGGTTATAGGTGGTGCTATATTCATAATTAATGCTAAAGAATTTAATACACGAATAACAATTCAAATTTGAATCATAAGATACATATTGTAGTACTCTTATTGGGTGTATCAGCACAAATAACTCTCATGACATCGCCACTCAATAAAAATGTGTGACCTCCTTTTATTGAGACCTTTTAGCTGATAAATATGTAACTAAGTCTTGGTCTATATCTTTGGTGATAATAGCGAAATGCTCTCACTATACAAAAGCCGCTCCTCTTGCCATTTGAAGTAATTATGCTAAGTAGGCAATTATCTCTCAATTCATTACAAAATGTATGCTACCAATTTTTGATTTTTTAAATTTTATAAATACAGCTTAAAATTTCCCCAAGTTTTACAATTCATCTTAACAACAACAACTTAGTTCTTTGAAATCAATACAGACTAATTTAAATATCTAATTAAAAGTTTTCCAACATGCCAGCTCAATTAACTAATTATTCATCATCTTGTTCATCAGGTTGTAATTGTGGTTCAGAATGTAAATGTGGATCAGAAGCTGAATGTAAATGTGAAAAGAAATAAATTACAAGTTGACCAAATGATTCAATTTATTTGCTAATGCTAATGCTAATGATTTTTTTTTTCAATCTTATTATCGTTTTTATCTTTACTATGTTTCAAATTGTTAATTTTTGTTAATGCTTTTTTTGTTTGGGGAAATGGTGGGTTTTATGATGTTTGATGTTGCTTTAAAATTTATAGCTATATTTTATATCTAAAGGAATACAAAAGTTTTGCTTATAAAGGACATTGAGTAGTGATCTTTGAACCTCTGAACTATCTCTCGGTCTTTCCATCATCGACATCTACATTAGCTTCTACATTAACTTCTACATCAACTTCTGTATCAACTTCTATTAAACAAGTAGTAATCAGAAAATCATCAATCTCAGAATTTTATTACTATATCTCTATATTCAACTCTTTAATTTGTTTATCAACAATCACCTTTATCTTTTCATTATCTTTTATAAATTCTTTTATTTCTTTATTATTTTCACTAACTTTAATTAATTTTGAATCAAAATTTAAATTAATTAAAGTTTTTAAACCAACCCAAGATTTATCAAATTTTTGATTAATTTCTAAACTTATTAAATAATTATCTCTACTTAATTTGAAAATTTTTAATAATTCAATCAATTTATCTTTTTTATCATTATTTAAGTTATTTAATTTTGAAAAATGATTTAAAAATTTATAATAATATATTAAACCAATTTTATAAAAAATTGGATATGCTTTTGGTTGAATTAATAATACTTGTTTTAAACAATATATTGATTTATCATAATTACCACTTATAAGATATTCTTCACTTAATTCTTTCCATGTTAATATATCATTTGGTTGTAAATTTAAATAATAAATTAAATTATCAATATATTTATTTGAATTTTTGGAGGTATCATTATTTCCTTTATGATTTCTTGCAAATGTTGTTAATCTTCTACTTAATTTTAATTCATCTGGTTCATCATTAAGCATTTCCATTGATTTTTTTAAATCATTTTGACTTTCATACCATATTGATTTTAAAAATTTTAATCTTTGAGATCTAACTATTTTGGTTTCATTACCTTCATTAAAATATGATATAATTTTGTTTAATACTATTTTTGCTTCTTCATCATTATTTGTTAATATGTTTAAATAAAATTGAAGTTCTAATAAATTATATAATTCAATTAAATTTAATGAGCTTTCATGTTGTTGTAAATAATTTGTAACTTCTTTTTGATGATTGTATAATTGTTGTGGTGAAAATTCAGTAAATTTATTTGTCTGTGATATATGTAGAAGTTTTCTTTTAATTAATGATGGATCTATTATTAGTTCAGACATGTTTTTGGTTGTGCTTTGGTTTCAATTGATTAAGTCTGATCAGTCTATCTAAAAATTGTGTCGTGCTGTAAATTAGTTTGAATCTGAAATTTTGTTTTTCTGTGTAACAATCGACCTACAACATTTGATTCATCAACGATCAAGTATATTGAAAATACTAAACTTCAAATCACAGTTAACTTCAATCTCATCCATATGTATGATCTCACTTATAAGAACGACCGATTAGGCTTACTAATTCAAATATTTGAACCAATGCAAGCGTTCGAAAGAGATTTGCTGATTGATTTTAAGATTGTGGCAGGTGCCAATCAAGATACAAAAATGATCATTGAAGTGATTCCATTAATTATTGAAACATTCTCAGATCTTCGAGTCACAATTTCACACAATGATCCAACCTTTATCAGCCGGTTGCATTTAAATTTTTTGCCATTTTCCAAGGAGAGTAAGAGCTAATTTTTGAACATGAAATTCCAATAGATAATTCCAAACCAATTTACATTGAATTAGACATTATTCAAAACTATCTTATATAATGTAGAATTTAAGATGAATTCATTTGGAATTATCCATTGTAAGTTCATGTTCAAATAAATTATATTAGCTCAACTGAAATATTATCACCCATATTATGTCGAATAAGCTTGATTCCACCTGCTAGTTTTGTATTACATTTTAACAAACTCCCAAGGAATCACAACTAAATTAAACTTTCATTCAAAAATCTTGATCCATTATAGACAATTTCAAAAAGAATTCAATAACTTCTTCATTAATTATATTAAAAATTTTGGTGATGTTCAGAGTAATTTAGCTGAAAAAGTTTAAGGAAATAGTAGTAAAATTCAAAGTTAAATGGGAAATATTGTTTTTTAAAACATTATAAAGAAAAATATAATGGTTCCAATCTCAGAATGAAAAAAATTAGCCTAGTCCTTTCAAATACCATATGAAAAAGATTAGTCCTGTTCTTTTCATACTTAGATGTGAACCATTATATTTGTAATGAGCAGTTTGAGACAAACCATCTTAATTTTTTATTTAAATTTCTATATCATTTTCCATCACAATTCTTAACACTACTTTGAAAAATAATTAAACTTATAAAGTTAGAACCTCAAGGATTGGATTGATATTTTGTCTCAATAAGTCAGTCTTAAGGAGTTAATTATTCGTAGGTATTTGGTTAATAGGCTAATAAAGGTTGAGTAGAGCTAAAATATGAATCTAAATAGTTCTTGAGTTTTTATATGAATAATTTTAATCGTTTAATGCGAGAATCAACTTTAAATTACATTTTGAACATTGTAGTTCTTCCGATACTGATTATATTGAACGATCCAGCAATGGCTTACTTATTTTGGTTTGATGTTTGTTGTAAAAAATTTTGTGTATTTGTTGTAGATATTAGTTTATGTTGGTTGCAAAACTTTTTGAAAATTTATCACCATTTTTTCTAAAAATTTAAGGAAATCAATTTCATGCCAGTTTCTTCTTTAAAATTAAAAGTGGGAAAGTGTGATCAATGTAACAAGTGTGTAACCAAGAGAAAAAAAATAGTTTCTTCTCTCCTTTCTGAATTATTATTGGTTGTTGATACTTGATTCCACGGGATACCATGGTATAGAGTTGGTTGTTAATAAAAATCTAATGGAGATATGGAATAAAATAGTATTGAGGTAGAGATGTAGAAAAGACAAGTAATAATGTACTACGTAAGATATTATTAAACTTTACTTTAATACTAGATTAAATCTAATCTCATACATAATTTATCATACATTATCATACCACCCCCCTTCCTTTAATTTGATTTTAAAAAATATAAATAGACTAGGAAAATTCCATTTCTATCTTTCAATTTTATTTCATTTCTTCTTTCTTTCCTTCTACTTTAGAGATTAACTAATACTTAAACTCATCTACTAATACAAATACTACAAATTATAAACTACAAACTAAACTAATTATAATCAAAAATGTCTTCAAAAATGGATTGTGCTTGTTGCAGCAAAGATTGTTCATGTAAAGATGCTTGTGAATGTTCATCAAAAGATGCTTGTTCATGTCAAAAGAAATAAATTAGTCTGTATCAATTGACTATTACACCTTTCACAAAGGATCAATTGAGTTGATAAATCATTATTTTGGTGATTATACTTACATGCTTTATGCTTATTATTTATATTTTTTATAATTTATGTTTGAATAAATAACTATATTAAATTCAGTACTATAAGGATTGTAGCTTTACTCTGATGATAAGAAATTGAAAGTTGGGGATAAACAATTGAGTCCTCTTGCTATTAAATTAAACTGATAAGATAAATGGTTTTGAATAATGATTCTTTTTAGTCCGTTCTCCGATATTCTAAACCGATCTCCCGCAATAATACGAATTAGAATTACTACTTTTGGAAACTTGGGTGAAAAATATCCCTAATCTTACATATTATTAAGGGATACAATAAATCCATATTTTCATACAAAATAGATGGGAGTTACTGATTTCTTCAAATCATTTATGGTTCATTTTTGAAATTGACTATTACTTGTTTGTCATAGAATGGTTTAATTTGTTTCAATTGGTGAGTTTGTGGTATAAAATTGGAAAGTTTCTAAAAAGAAAAATTTTTCACATAATGTATTGAAAATACTTTCCCAAGATAAGGAGTTCACTAAACAACAATAGTCATTACGAGATGATTTGCAGAAGGTTATCAGATCAGTTTCTTACTAGTCTATCTACTTATGTATATCAATTTCAATAATGTCATCATGGTATCCCAAATATACAAAATCATGGAGTAATATTGTTTCTAATCAACTCCTCCAAATCCAATTATGGACAAACCAATCCTACATTATTAAATCGAAATATCCAATTGTGACTAATGATTCATCATTCAAATTTATTCAGTTTAATTTATTGGATTGTGTGATTCTTTTCATATTCTATTTCAAATTCAATTAAAAATATGATTCCTCAACTCAAGTGAGAATCCCAGCTACTTGAACTTAAAATTTATGATTTTGATTAATATGTCTTATTTTACTATTCCAAACACTCCAAATCTATTCCAAATCAGAAGTTAACAGATTAGAAGTCAAAAGCGATATTTTATACATTTTGTTTATCGCTTTTTGACTTCTAATCTGTTAACTTCAAAACTGTTGACCTATAATTTGTTGACTTTCAATTTGGAAAAGAGTTGGTGTGGTTCTTTATGAGACTTGGCTGTTAATACAAATTTTTGTATAAGTAATCATCAAGGTAATTTCGAGCTATATTTATATCTTTTCAGACACATCACTTTGCATCAAATTTCAATATCATTATGTTCATTCAAGGAAATTTCACGCCCGATAATGTAATCATCTGCGAAATTTCATCTTGATTTCTACGAACACTCTATCTATAATCCCAACATTTTAGTGGTAACACTTTAATATAACCAAACAGCTAAGTTTTTACAATATCTAGAACTCATAGCTATTTCACACAACAATAATTACTCAGATTTGATTAGTATTGTAGTACTCTTCAATGGATTATCAACCAACAACTCGAATCCAACAACTATTCCAACACCAATAATTCAAGTCATGAGATTGGACCAAGGTGAAGTTCAATCATCTCAAACATCAACTACATACAACACCAGATCTAAGCCAACTACTCTACAACACATATTGTTTCAATTAAAGAAAATCAAATATTGAGAAACAAACAACAACCAAACAAAATTTTAATTAGAAATAACTATCATGTGCAACCAAACTCAATGACTTTCATCACACATTAAACCAAGCACATCCTATACCTTTCAACCTGATCGATTGTCGCCATCAATCAACCTAATCCAACAACATTAAAGATTACGCTTCATCCCCACACACTTCATTAAATCACACAAAACCCAAACAAAAATCTTCAATACATACAAATTCCTAATTATCAATTGACAACCAATGCTTATATCGTCAAATCTGAAACAAAATCCTCAACATCTTGTGATTTTATCAGCCCCTTTCATTTCAAATAATTTAGTTTAAATATCAATGAAATTTTCCTCAATTTGAAAATTCAAAGATTTTTTGGAAACTAACACTAATATTCACTAATCAATACATGAATCAAAAACTTACTTCAGATCAACCCTCAACAGAAGCAAATCTTCAACCAACTTATTAGCAATATGTCCAATAATGGGCCTCACCTTCAAAACTTCAGGATCAAACAACCTAATGCAGAATCAATCAATGTCCAATCTCCAGCAATGATCTACCATCAGGCACAATCATTCTTGGTTCACCAATTATGAAAAATTCCAAGTTGGACATAACTTGAATTTCTTCATAGTCGGTGAAACGAGAATCATTGACTTGAAACAGTGAACATTGCATTTTCATCCACAATAATCGAACTCATATTTCCAAATCACAGAAACTACTTTGGTTGTAAATGAAATACAAACAAACTTTGGTGTCAATCTACTATTAGCGCTATAGGGAATGCTACATTTCCAATTAAATCTGGGTAATTGTATTATTCTTTTGTAGAGTTAATATCGGATGGATAACAAGGTTAGCTTGAAAGAATTTCATTTACAAAGTCCGTAGTTTAGATTACTTAGAAGTTTACAATAAACAATTGGATATCGCCACACTCATCATCCTGTTGGTATCAATCTGCAGAATCTAGTTCTACAAAACTTCTTTTAGAGGCAATGCCTAATAAATTTATATTTTAATCATAGATCTTATGAATCAGTATTGATCTTCATTTTGCAACTAGAATCTTGAATGTAATTTTCAATGAACCTCCGTCAGGAAATGGTGAAATCAATTCTAGCGATTTGCCCATTGTGGGAAATTGTAACTATATACCATGAAAAAATAGAAAGATTCATTCGATTTTCAAACAACTATGGCATCCGAATTTTGAACAATTCTATAATTTTATTTAATACATATATACAGGCTTAGGAACATACTATTTATCATTTTTCATGCACAAATTAGTTTGATAAAAAGTTTGTCTAATTATATTTGAAATAATCTTTTATTTATAACATCCCAATTTAAATTATCCCATAAATTATTTAAATATTCTGATTTACCAGTAATTCCATAATCTTTAATATACATATAATCCCAATAATTTATAGCTAAAATTGGTAAATATTTTTCATCATCATCATTATCTTTTAACTGCTGACCAGCCTTCTTCTGAGCTCTTTTTTCTAATTTATTTAATCCATTAAAAGTTAATTCATCAATTCCTCCATTTAAATCAAATTGTTGTCTTTTACCAAAATAAAAAGGTATACCATCATTAAAACTTTGTAAAAAACTTAAATTTTTATTTTTATCTTCAATTAAATATATCCAACCTTGACCATTTGAATTTTCAGCCATTGTTAAAATTTTATTTCTTAATTGATTTAAATCTAATATATCTATATTCATTAATTTTTCCATTAAAAATCTTGAAGGTTTTGTTTTTGTTGTAGAATCTTCTGTTGGTTTATCAATTAATTGTTGAAAAAAAAAATGATTCATATGTGACATTGATGCATAATGGAAAGTATGTTGTTGAGTTGTTTGTTTTGCTGTATTTAATAATATTTCATACGGAGTTTTAGTTTCATTTGCTGTACCATTTGTTAATAATGTTAATTTTGTTAATAAATAAGTTTGATAATCTGTCCATGCTAAATTATAACCTTCTGGTGATAATAAACCTTTTATTCCTTCTTTTGACCATATTTCATGATTTGGTAATTTTGGTAATGTATGTATAGATCGTATTTGTTTGAGACAACAATGTAGACTATTTCGACTTGATTTAAACATGGTTTGGTGGTTGTAATATTGGTGATCTATTGATCTTTTGTGTGTTTAAGATTTTGAAAAATTTTTAAAGTGTACATTCATTTTGTGTATTTGTTTTAAAACTCAAAATATCAAGAAAGTTGCAAAATTTATCGAACCAAAGATAAAGTAAAACTGTTCTCTATAAAGCTTTATTTACTAAACTATACTATAGTATACACTCTTCTATTGTTCTCTTTATAGTAGGTATATTCAAACTAACCCAATTTTGATCTCTTAATGCCTTTTTAGGATCACCATTTCCATTCCCTCCACTATTATTACTATTAATACTTTTCTTTAAAACTTTATCATAATCACATTCTTGAATTTTATATTCTCTTAAAACCGTGTTTGTTTCAAAATCAATGAAAACTCTACAATCTCTAATTCTAAATATAACATTATCAATTCTTAAAAAAAATCTTAATAATATTAAAAGACATGATGGCATAACTCTTATCTTTGTTGAAAGCATACTTATTCCATTATCTGCTAATTCATCTTCAAATAATATCATTTCATCAAAAAATAATATCGGATCAGGTTTTGTTAATTTATCTATTGGAATTTCCTTGGTTGTTGGTTGAAAGTCTATATTTGAATTACCTTTATAATTTGTTGAATAAGTCCAATCATAAGGTTTTATTCCTATTTCTTCAGTTAATTCTGATACTTTTTCTTTTAAATCTTCATCCAATTTTGAACTTCCTCTTTCTTGTTTTTGTTTTTGGGTTGTATTATTTTTATTGTTTAAACTTTGTTGTTTCTTTTGTCGTTGTTGTTGACGAGATTTAAGCCATTCTTCATGATAACTAACTTTTAAATGAACATCATCATCTAAAGTATCTAATGCATCAATTGCATTGAACGTAATTTCTTTAATTGCACTATTGTCTATCTCCTTTTCAATTTCTTTTTCTTTCTCCAATTCCTTTTCGTTTTCGTTTTCATTATCATTTTTAATTACAGTTTCACTTTCATTGGTATCTATATTGTCATCAACGAATCTAATTTTAACTAAATTATTACCAAAAATCATTTCAGGTAATGGGAAATTAAACTTGGTATCATTTAAATAATCAATTTCAAAAGAATTTAATATAGGTTTCTTGATTGTATAAATTTCCCAATTATCTATTTTAATACTTGGTTTATCTTGTATTGGTAATGACAGTTGTGGTGATGGTATTATTATTTTACCACAATGATTACATTGAGGATTTTTACATTCATTTTGATTAGCGTGATGATTGGGTATACTTATTTTTTTGGGGAAAGTTGATGAAGATATTGATGAGAACGAAGGTGAAGATGAATTGCTTTTATTGTTATTGTTGGTATTATTATTAGTTGTAGGTAGTTTCTTTATTGATTGAGGATTTCTACCTTGTGTATGTAATTGTACCATTTCTCTTGCTGAATTTACATGTATAGCATCTATACCTCTCCTACTTTTATTGGAAGGTATTGCAAATAATGACAGTTTGGATTGCTTTTTTGAAGAATTATCATTTTTATTTGTTTTATCTTCTGACATTTGTTGTGGTGGGGAGTTTTAGTTTGAATCTTAAGATTTAAATTTTGAAACTCCGTATTATAGATTTTTTTGTTGGAGATTAAAATGCGGTGCGGTTTATTCAATTTTGAAGATACTGTTTCACAAAAAAAAAAAAAAAAAAAAAAAAAAAAAAAAAAAAAATGGTCTCAAGAGGGATAAAATGTAGC
>NW_026261498.1:0-24456 GCF_024610245.1 Lodderomyces pseudojiufengensis
TTAAACAAATATTTTTATTCAGGAACAATTGATGAAGAACCTTTGGAAGAATCAAGTTCAAGATTACAAGAAAGAAGTCCATCAGTTGAAAATATAGAAAGTAGTTCAAAAAGATATGAGAAAGAAAGAATAAGTAAAAATGAATATAGAGTTTAATCTAAAGATAATGATTACTCAGATTAATTGCTGATAATTTTAAATTTATACAAGCAGCAAGAGATTGGGTAAATGAAGAATATGAAGATGTCAATAAACATTTTATTAATGATCAACCAGAATTGAATATAAGAGATGGTGAAAGTATAATTAGATGGAAATCAATAATGATGAAAATCTTTGATCATCATGATGGTCTTAAGCAATTACAACTCCAGATGAGTTCAATCCTGAGATAGATGAAATAATATTAATTCATTTTAAAAATCCAGATCAAATAGTTTATTTAATTGAAAAATTTGATGAAAAATTAAGTGTACTTACATTTAAAAGATGGAAAACTATTATCAATACATGATGAATTTCCTAATCGAGATGAAATAAATTTAAAATTAATATGGGAATATTTAGATACATATGTTGATCCTAATTTATCTAATGCTATAATTGATAGATTAGCACAAGCAATAGCTATAAAACTTAATTTATTTGATTATGAAGTATTTATTGAAAGAAGAAGGTATTTGAAGAATTAGCTAAAACAGATGAATTAGTTAAATTTGTGTTACATTTAAATAAAGGACAAACTAGTGTAAATTATACTGATACACATCAAACTGCAATTAATCATATTTTAATAAATCATTTTGTAAAAAATTAGTGTTATATTTTAAAAATTGAGAACAAGATAAAACTACAGAAATTCCAAATATTGATGAATTTTAAACTATAGTGAAAAATGATGTTCATTTTACTCCCAAAAGATCAGATCACACAGAATGTCTTAATTATATAAAGTCAACTGCTTTAAAATATAGAAGAAAAAATACGACATCTGATACAACCACAAAAAAAGTAATTAAACCAACTGGTAATAATAATAGAAAAAATCAGAGACAATTAAATCGTAAATCGTCATATAATCAAACAACAATTCATCCTAATGTTTCCATAGTTTTTCAGCATTCAAAATCAAATGAATATGATAAGAATAGAAAAGATGTTACTTATGAAGTGAATGAAAATATAAAAGAATTAGCTAAAAATGTATCATCATTAACTAAAACATTGGAACATAAAAATCAATGAAATAAAGTTCATGAAATGTTTCTTTTACCAGCAAATGAGTCAAATGCAGATAATATAATATATGATATAGGTGCAAGTAGTTCAGTGATATCAAATAAAAAGATTGTTCAAAAGTTGGACAAGACTGATGAGAAAAAATTCAAATTTAGAAATATTGAACTTATATCAAAATTATCTGGTATTTTAAATATTAATATTAATGATTATACAATTAAGTTACCCAATGTTTATTATATACCAGAATTTGGAGTGAATATAGTATTGATATCACAACTAACTAGTCAAAAACTTTTAATTTTAATTACTGATGCATATCTTTATATTATGGATAAGATAGGAAATGTAATACCAGTTGCAAAGAAAGAAAATAATTTATATGTTGGACCAATAAAAGGAAACTTTCATGATACAAAACATATTGAAGAATTATATTATATAAATGGTGAACAAAATGATGAACAAGAAGATACAGAGGATAGTTTATATGATATTCCTTAAAACAAACCATATGCCTTTTAATAAATTAATATTATGTCATAAAGACGGTATTTTCAAAGTTAAATCACAACCAAATGATAATGCAAAAATTAAAAATTTTAAAATATGTTTGCAAGTCAATGCTGTCCAGCAACTGCATAATCATCAAACAATTCGACAAGCAAAATTTTCATCAAGAAGAATACATTGTGATACAATTGGACCAATACATATTAAAAGTTATGAAATATATTCGACTACTATTATTGATGGATGGTCTCATTGCTTTGATATAATATATACTTACACAAGACAAAATCTTGCTGAAGAAGTGTTAAATGTTTTAACATGTTGGTATAATAAGTTTACAATGTATATTCATTCAGATCTGACAATGCACCGGAATTACCAACTGTATTTCAATTACAAAAATTAGGAATAGAAAAAGAAGTTATAGGAGCATATTCACCTGAAACAAATGGAATTCCAGAAAGATTTAATAGAGTAATATTTAATCATATAAAGAAAATAATCCTTACTTATGAAAATCATTATAATTCAATTTTAATATTATTTAATCATATCATTAATTATGTTAAAACTATAATAAATCATACCTCAAGATATGGATTGTCTAAAAGCACACCATTTGAATTATTTTATCATGTGCAAAATTATAAAATAAATTATCAACCATTTGGAGTAGATGCATTAGTAAAAGCATCAAATAATGCTGAATTGTTAGTTTTTGGAAAACAACCTGAAAATCTTTACCACCAGTTGTATTTGGATCATTTCTTGGTTACGGTTGTGATAGTGGTTTATTTATAGTGCTATTACATGGTCCAGGAAATAAGATTATAAGAACTTCGCATATACGTTTTCTTAAAACTAATAATAGAATAAAGCAACACTTAATAAATTATAATTCACCTTTTAATCAAGTCCAAGAAAACGATTTAGAATTATTGAATACAAGATCTACATTACGATCTAGTGATTATGAAACTGAAGCGCCTTTAGAATCATCAGCTGATTTGACTCAGGTACCACCATTAGATGATCGACGCCGGGATGGGTAAATACCATAAAAAATGATTCATTGAAGAAAATGAAATATAAATCAAGACTAGTTGCTAGAGGATTTACACAAAGAGCAAATCATGAATTCGATTGGACAGAATTATATGCTCCAGTTACTACTTTAACTAATATAAGAATACTACTAAATTTAGCAATTAATAAAGATTATAAAATTCATCATTTAGATATAAAATGTGCTTATTTAAATTCAAAAATTACAAGTCCAGAAGATATTTATATGTATGCACCAACTGGAATTTCCATAAGACAAAATTATTGTTGGAAATTAAAAAAGGCTGTATATGGCTTAAGACAACTGGGTTAGTGTTGGTATAAAATGTTAAGTAAAATATCAATTGAAGAATTAAAATTTAAAATTGTTGATCTTAATCAAACAGTATTCTTAAGGGAAGTAAATAATGAAATAATAATAATTTCAATTTATGTGGATGATATATTTACAGTATATTCAAATGAAAAAATTTATGATAACTTTCCAAAAAATTGAAGAATTTTGTTGAATTTAAAGACTTAGATTAAATTTCAGAATTCTTAGGTATTCAATTTGAACATACAGATTATAAAATTAAAATACATCAAACAAAATTCTTACAAGAACTAATCAATGATTGTGATGTTAAGCATTTAGATAAAAAATATATACCAATAATTAAAGATAATGAAAAGGTCAAGGGAAGTAAAGTTTCCGTATTTTATAAAAAAGAGCAAGATACAAATTTATTAAATGATCATGATAATAGAAAATATCAATCTATAACAGGATCATTATTATGGGCAGCAAACAATACTAGACCAGATATATGTTTTGCTGTATTTGTATTTGCATCAAAAGGTTGTAATCCAACAATAAAAAAACCAGACTAGAGATGCGTGCGACAATGACAATAATAGTTTCTAATATATATATAATATAAATTATGAATATTAATCTAATAACTATAAAAGTTGATGATAATCTGTACTTGAGTTAAAGAAACAGTTATAATTTCATTTTATTAATTCAAAGATACTTTTGATCTTTATATAACCTAACTATGATCATTACTCCATTTTCATATAATCTCCTCATTATAGTATTCGGATAAGATCACGCTATAACTTTATATACTCCTTGTTTC
Source organism: Lodderomyces pseudojiufengensis (assembly GCF_024610245.1). Classification (NCBI taxonomy): domain Eukaryota; kingdom Fungi; phylum Ascomycota; class Pichiomycetes; order Serinales; family Debaryomycetaceae; genus Lodderomyces; species Lodderomyces pseudojiufengensis. The sequence goes on from NW_026261498.1 coordinate 3,945, forward strand.
ATATAATTAAATAAACTTGTCATTGATTTTAGACTTGCGCTTAACGCGATGCTATGAATCTTAACAGAATATTTCAGAAGTAATTGTTTTGCAGTTTCAGGTAACATTTGATGATATGGATGTTTAATTATATCACTTTTCAATTGTTGTAACTTAATCAATTTTTCATTTGTAGTAGTGTCTGATTGATGAGGTAATGTATTAATGGTTCTTTCTTGTTCAAATTTTTGATGTAAATTATCCAATTCTTGTTGGTACCTTATTATTAATGCCTGATTGAATATCAACTATTTGATTCGATTGATCAGTATTGATTGTGTTGTTGGTAATGATTGGAACATGAACTTGATAATCTGGTTGTTGATGATGTTATTGATTAATTTCATCTTGCATAAATAAATCTTGATCAGAATGTTCCAGTGTTGTATCAATTGACATTTGTTGATGTCAATTATGGTTTGAATGATCATTATATTGTGATTCAATTGTTTGTTGATTACAAGTTTCACTTTCAACACTCATTGTGTCTTTCATATCTGTAACATCATTATCATAAGTCTCAGTTTCTATTTTATCATCATCCTCTGTATCAGTTAATGCATCTTTTATATTGTGTGATTTATTTCCATTTGTATTACATGTACAATTTGGATTAAAATAGGAATTAGGACTTGAATTAGTAGATGAACCAGTCTCCAAGTATTGTTTAAGATCATGTTCCAGTTGCTCAGCAGCTAATTGTTTAACATCTTGTTTCAAAGCTTTATTTGATAAATTAGTTTTAAAATCTTTCATTTTTTTAAATTTGTAATCTTTATCTGATTTATTATTACCATCTTTAGTTGCTCCAATTGAAACAGTATAAGCTCTTAATCGTTTGTTCTTCTCCTTTTCAACCATTATTCATTCCTCCTCAGTGATATTATCATCATTAATTGGTTTTTTCTCATCAGGTTCTTTCTTGACTATCGTAGCTTCAGCTTTAACAATAGATGGATTTGATTATTTATTCTTAGATTTTGAATTGCGTTCAATGCCTCGCTTGAAATTTCAGTTGTGGGTAAATATCTTGAGGTACTTCGACTTTCTTGTCATCTTTGAAATAACACTTTCTCATATAATCTCATCTAATATTTAAATTTGGCAATTTTTGAAATGAATAACATTTAGTGGTAAGATGTGATGTTTTTCCACAAATTAAGCAATTGTAGTTTTTATAGAATTTTGATTTATCAAATTTAAAATTTGTATTAGAACTTGTAGTTGGATCTGATTTTTCAATGGCTAAAATTTTTGATAATGCTCTGTCCATACGAATCCATTCAGTTTCAAAATTAATATCAGTTAAATCATTTAATTCATCAATTTTTGTTTCACGATTAAGTATTAGAATATAAAGTTGACTTGACTTGAGTATCTAGTATATCAATAGCTTTTCTAATATATGTTGAAAATGGTTTGAAAATAGATGATAACATATTAATCCGTTCTAAATTTGTAATATTACGAACATTTTCTGATCTGATGTAATGAATAATTTGATACTTAATATTTGTAAGTGATTGATATGTTGGGTTTTTGAGTCTGTATTGAACTTGTTCTAATAAAAGCTACTTCTTCAATTGAGGTTCTGACATACTCGATTAATGATTTGTATTCAATTGCACTATGATAATTTAAAATATTATTTTTGATACTCAAATGAACAGATTCATCTAAATTTTTATTCTTAACTCCACTTGCAGCTGTTCTAATTTTATTATTCAATTTGAAATCAGGAACAGATTGTTCGTATTTGAATATTAAGATCATTTGTAAGAAACGATTAAATTGATATAAACCAGTAACTTTAACTGAAGGATAATTGTCTTGTCTTTTGATTATCTCTTGTTCAGCTGATGTCTTATTAGCTTTAGTGTGTGAATGTTGATGGTATTGACAGACTCTTTTTTCATAAGTTGAACCCACTAATGGTGTTTCTAAATTTCTAAATTCAATTGCATCAGTTGTTACCATTCAAATCCGGATTGCTTCAAGCCATAAACTGACTTACTTAGCTTCCAGCAAGTCCATCAGGTATACCCCCTTTAGGTTTTACAAAGATTTGGATATCGTCGGGAAGTGACGCATTTAAAATTTACTGTCTTATAGAGCTGACAATGCTGCAGAGCTCCCTAGTCGAGAGCAGCTCATGGATGAAGGAATTGAGAAAGAGATTATACCACCGCTACCTCAAATGAATGGCTTAGCCGAATCGTACAATAAGACTTTGTTACGTCAAATTCGCTTTGTTACCCTAAACTTCCCACGTCGCTTTAATCATGTGAAAAGACTGTTTTGAGGTGTCCATAATATCAGAATGTGGATACTTCAAAACAGTCTTTTCAAATGTCAAATCCCCAAAAGACGCCCCTCCAGTGCTCAAACAAGGGCTGGCAAAGAAGCCTGCTATGAATCTCAATATACATAATCCTGCTATATTAGTTGATAAAGCTGTGGGGATTTGCATCATACAAAAAATGAAAATTGAAATAATATATAATGGAGTTCTACCAATTCTAATATCTTCAGATAATGGACTGAAAAATATTGGACCTATACCATAACCAACAACAAATAAAGTTAATGGTAATGTTGCAACTATTTGACCTATTTCGAATTTATTCATTATATCAAGTATACCAGGAGTATAAATTGCTGATCCCATATATACAGAAGTAGTCATAAATGCAATTTGAAAAGCCATTATAGCCTTCCAATAGAAAGGCCAATTATAAGGATTCGTCTTGTCATTTTCTTCAAAAGTAACTATGATATACCCATCTTTCTCATCTTTTTCTTTGACTGCTTCATTTGAATCTGAAGCAACAGTTGTATCTGATGAATTATTACTCTTAGTTTTACTTAAAGTATTATCTGATGTAGGGTTTTCAATATCTTCATTAGGATTTTCGACATCTCTTGTAGTTTTTTCATTGGTGTCATTGGCTGTTTTTGATGTTAATAAATACTTTTCAGGTATAACATAACCTGGTTTTTCTTCCTCATGTAAAAATAATCTTCTACCAGATAAATGATATATGGTACGACCCATAAAGGAGTCTAATAAAAATTCAGACATTGATTCTATTATTTGATTTGAATTTAAAGTCTTGAGCAGTGACAATGAAAATTATTTAGGACGTGATAAACTATACTTTATAATATGAAATATGAATGAAGTTTCTAGTTGATAATAATGCTTGTATAAGATGAATGAAATATTTTATTAAGATGAGAAAATAAGTTATTTATAAATTAATTAATTATTTTTCATTTCATGTTTGTAATAATAAATTCATATTCTAATTACAAATCTAATCTCCGTTCTAAAATCTACTACTACTAAATCACACAAATCCATTGTATTCTTCACCAAATATAAAAATTTTTTAAAAGTAAACACTAAAAAAAAAGCCGTTTAAAATAAATTTTATTATTAATTAAATTGCTTATTTTAGTGCATAACCTCGCAGTTATTCCAAAAGGAGTAACAAACCGAAGAAACGCTTATTTCATTCTAGAAATTTAAGTTTATATTAACCGACCAATGTTGATGTCAAATGTAGAAAGAGTAAAAATGACTCAATTTGGTGAGTAAAACCAAAATAGAAGGATTTAGTATAGCCGCATTTTGATTAGTATACTTTTTTGATTGGTATACTTCATTGATTAGTATACTTCTTTGATTAGTATACTTTTTTGAATTTACAAAGCAGATCTAATTGAAAAAAAATAAACTCGGTATAAAATAAAATATTATTAGATTTAATATTTTTAGTTTAGTCTGATTAGTGACTTTAGACCGAAAGATTAAATTTTTTATACGATAAATCACATTCATAAATAAACGTTTGCAACAAAACCTGTGGCATAAAAGCTTTAACTACATCTCTATATCAAATATCTCCAATTTTTCACCTTCCTTGTGATTAATGAAGTACAAAAGCTAAGACATGCAGATGAGATAATTCGGAAATATGAAAAAAAAGAAATAAAAAAGGCACAACTGCGTAAACGAAGAGTAATATTAGATCTTTAACTTTGCGCTTACTTCGCGGGTTAATGTTTATTTTTATTTCAGTTGAATGAGTCACTATGCGAAGGGCTCTCTCTATATTTCAACACAAGGTAGTTGTAAAACACTTGCCATGTCTGTTTTGTTACAAAACAGACTTGTTGATGAAAAACGCGTCCTCTACGAGTCTAGCCCATGAAAAGTGAAAGTTATTCGTTCATTCGTAATTGAATATATGATTACAAATTATTGGTTTAATTGCTCGTTTTGTGTATCAAGTTTCTTATAAGAAATTTTCAGAATGCGGATTTACGAGATCGATGTTTCAATCCGCATCTTAAACTTATCGGTTAAGATAAGTATCATTAATTTAACATCTTTGAGAGAACAAAAGGTAATTAGGCTATACCGTGTCTTATAATGGATTCGCTGAACGTGTAATTCAAATTTTGTATAATTGTAATTCATAATTCTTATACAAAACATAAACTGCGAGGAATATTTTCGGCCGAGTTTCTTAATTGTTATATAATCGATTGTGTTATAAATAATATTCCATGCATTTACTTATTAATTATAACCCCTGGCAGAAGAAAATATACGGATTGATTGCAAACACCGTAAATTTTTTGTCATATCAAATCTTCCTTCTCCGTAGATATTATTGTATCTTCTTCTACCTTTAACCATTTTAAATATTCAGTAAAAGATTCATTAAATTTTGGTAATATTTCATCACTACTTAATTGACTTAAAGAAATAGCATCAAAAATTTCCATAATTTTAGAATCAACATTAGTTTCAGTATTTAATTCACAAAATTTTATAGCAACTTCTTCAAATAATGGTAATGTACATGAAATTAATGGAGAGTTATCTGATCCTTGTTTTTTATGAGCTTTTTGATATTTATATTTCGTTAAATTTTCATCTAATGCCCATAAGAAATAATAAGGTGATAATTGATTTAATAAAATTCTATAATTGTATGATTCTAAATTATCTATTTTATTTGATATATGAGGATATTGAAATTTTTCAAATGCATAAGTATAAGCTAAAGCTCTTAGTATTAATAATTTTGATTTTTTGATATTATTGAAATTATCATTATGTTGTTCACTTTTAACTGTAGCTTCAAAATAATTTAAATCAGATATTATTAAATCAAATTGATCTCTTTTAGCCATGAAATAATGAAGTGTGTTTTCAATTTCTCTTAAATTTAATGGTTGTTCGTCATCTATATTTTTATAAATGTAATATATTATATCTAACATATATGTTCTTATATTTTTTATTGATTTCTTTGGATGTAAAATTTGATCTTCTAAGTATAGTATTGCAATTTTATAGTTTGTATCGTCTAATTTGGTTTCAAATGGTTCTAATAATTTTAAGATTTTATTGTAAAGTTTGATTTGATTTTTTATTTGGGATGTTGAAGTGACTATTGACTTTCGTCTTGGTGGAATGTGTTTTTTTGTATTTGTTGAATTATCATTGAATTTGACATGATTTGTTGTTTTTGATTTTTGCAACTTTAGATTATTATCTATAGAAAAAGATAAGTCTAAGCTATCAAATGACTGAGGTTCTAAGTCCTCAAATATTCGTTGTAGTAAATAAGTTTCAATGTTATCAAACATGATTAAATGTAGTTATGGTTGATTGATATTCATTGTTAGTGAGGGAATTTGGCACATTAAATACAAAAGTTTTCAAAATTAAAAGAAACGACATATGCAATGAGAAGTTAATTCAACAGCATTCAAACGCTCTAAAACTTTTACAAAAAAGAAAACTGCTCGAGTGACATTATAAATTTTTGTAAATTTTTCAGATTCTATTGAACTAGGTCAGGTTTTTATAAGATCATTCGTTAAAATATGTATAAATATGCAACTTCAACAATTATTCCATCATGGAAAAAAAGAGAAGTATAAGAATGGAAACGTGGTTTGACGACTTTGAAAAGAAATAAAGTTCAAAAGTTTGTTCAGAAATTATCCGAAAGGTATATGTGATTTTCTGTTTGTTGTATTAAATATTTCAAATTTCTTACCGTATATAGTTCTCACGTTTCATCATATCTTTTTATTTCATTATTGTTTGTCATATCTAGTAACGTTTTTGAAAATTATTGTGAATTGTCAATAAGTCATTTGACACTATGCTTTTCAATAATAGTTAGGTCAGAGTAAAATATTGACCACTCCTCATCATTTCTCAATACTACAATCGTTAGTCCGAAATTAAATTATTTTTTTTCAGTAGCGTGTCTTGAAACAAGTAGTCTTGACATTGAAAAATTAATATTACAAATAAAAATTTCTTCGCGTAATTAATTAATTTTCTAAATTTAGAAATAATAAAATAAATACAGTGACACAAAAGTAAGACTGAGACCATACTAAAGTAGTAAATTAGTATAGAAAGAGGCTCTGTTTTAGTTGATTCAATCGTTAATCTGTTACCACCAAGAATTGTAAATTCATTTTGAATGATCTGAACCTTAGCACCTATTTTTATATAACTTTTCTCTTTTCCAAACTGTAACTAATTTTAAGCCAGAAATCAATAAAATCGTTTACATCATTTGAAAAGGAGGAGATCAAGAAATTTTTCATTTAAATAAATTACAGTTATACTTTTCTTATCCTCATATATTAATTAAAATTTATCCTAATTTTTCAACAACTTAAAACATTTTCAAACCAAACTCAGCTTCAAAATCATTTCATTTGATACTATAGGCTATACCAAGTTTCAAAATTACTCGAAAATATTTGTTTCAAATTTTCAGCCCTTTTTTATAAATTTATTTATTTTATTACGAACTCGCGTCTAAAATAAATCTGATCTGATTTAATACGAGAGAAGTTACTACCAGATAAAGATTCATAAAATATCATTAACTCATGAGTTATCAACGACCAAATGATGATGATTTTGATCACCTACATCCTAGTAGATACAACAATAACAACACCAGACGATATAGAGATCAATCAAGTGAAGAAGAAGATGATGATTCCCTTAATTTTATAGATCATAATACAAGTCATACACCATTAACTCATGGAATATATCAAAATATACCAAATAATTCGATGAATTTTCAACAACCTGAACCTATTTATCATCATAATCAATCTACAACTTCTTTACATGGTGATAACTACTATAGTCAACCAATATTTGATACTTCAAATATTCATCAACAAAATTCAAATGGTTCTGATCCTTTTAATCATGGAGAAAATTATGAAATGCAATACCAAGGTTATAATAATAATTATAATCAAGCATTTGTACCACATGTTTATGATGATGAAGATTCAGAAGAAAGAGAATTTGATCAAAGAATTCAATATAATCAATTTGAAGGTGATCATTATGATTTAGCTACTGCTAGTTATATTGATGATGATCAACAACCAAGCGAATTTGTTCCAATTGAAGGAGATATAATGGAGGAAGAAGAAGAAGGACCTTTTGGAAATGAAGCATTAGAATATCAAGAACCTCCACCACAAGAAGAATTAAGATCGAAAAAACCAATTAGAGCATCAGGTATAAATGGTCATTTAGTATTAGATTGTCCTGTTGCAGGTGAATTATTATCAAAATTTCCAGATTATAAAACAAATGAAAAAGATGGTGGATTATCAAGAGAATTTGCATTTATGAGATATACTGCAGTAACATGTGGTCCTTCAAATTTTTATAGAGATGCATATATTCTAAGACCTGTTCATTATCCAATACCAAGACAAACTGAATTGATGATTGTTATAACAATGTATAATGAAGATGATATATTATTAGGTAGAACTTTAAAAGGAGTTTTTAAAAATATTAAATATCTTGAATCTAAATCAAGATCTTCAGTTTGGGGTAAAGATTCATGGAAAAAAATTGTTGTTTGTATAGTAAGTGATGGTAGAACTAAAATAAATGAAAGAGCTCAAGCTTTATTAGCAGGTTTAGGAGTATATCAAGAAGGTTTAGCTAAAAGTAGAGTTGATGATAAAAAAGTACAAGCTCATATGTATGAATATACAACAAGGGTTGGAATAAGTTCAGTTAATGATGATGTTGTTAAATTAACTACTGAAAAAATTGTACCTGTTCAAATGTTATTTTGTTTAAAAGAAAATAATGCTAAAAAAATAAATTCTCATCGTTGGTGTTTTCAAGCTATTGGTCAAGTTCTTGATCCTAAAATTGTTATATTATTAGATTGTGGTACTCAACCTTCTGGTAAATCATTATATAAATTATGGAAAGAATTTGATCGTGATCATAGAGTTGCAGGTGCTTGTGGTGAAATTACTGCATCATTAAAAAAGAGACAAATGATAACCAATCCATTAGTTTATGGACAAAATTTTGAATATAAAATTTCAAATATTTTGGATAAACCAACAGAATCAGCTTTTGGGTTTATATCAGTTTTACCTGGAGCATTTTCAGCTTATAGAAATATAGCATTACAAAATGATATTAATGGTAGAGGTCCATTAGAAAAATATTTTAAAGGTGAATTTTTACATAGTTCTGGAGAATTAGATCCTTTAGATGATGAATATGAATTAAAAAGAGCATTATTGAAAGAAGAAGCTGGTATTTTTACTTCAAATATGTATCTTGCAGAAGATCGTATATTATGTTTTGAATTAGTTGCAAAAAGAGGTTGTAATTGGTTATTAAGATATTGTAAATCAGCAAGTGCTGAAACTGATGTTCCTGAAGGATTAGCTGAATTTATATTACAAAGAAGAAGATGGCTTAATGGTTCATTTTTTGCAGCTATTTATTCATTAGTTCATTTCCCAAAAATTTGGAAAAGTTCACATTCATTAGGTAGAAAATTTTGTTTTCATATTGAATTTTTTTATCAATTTATTAATTTAATTGTTTCATGGTTTTCAATTGGTTCTTATTTCTTGGTGTTTAGAATTTTAACTACTTCATTATCTGATAATGATTTAAGTTTTGCACCAGGAAATATATTATCTGTTGTATTTTTATGGTTATATCTTGCTTCAATTGTTACAACATTTGTTTTATCATTTGGTAATAAACCAAAGGGAACTGAAAAATTTTATATTGTTATTGTTGTATTTTTTGCAATTTTAATGGCTTATATGATATTTGCAGCTATATTTTTAGCTGTTCATGCAATAACAGCAATTTATAGAGCAAATGATTTTAGTGCTGATTTATTTTTTAAAAATTCACAATTTAGAGATCTAATAGTTGCAACTAGTTCAACTTATGCATTATATTTTTTAGCAAGTTTTCTTTATTTTGAACCATGGCATATGTTTACTTCATTTGTTCAATATATTTTATTATCACCATCATATATAAATGTGTTAAATATTTATGCATTTTGTAATATTGATGATGTTTCATGGGGTACTAAAGGTGATGTAGGTGGTAAATCATTAGGTGAAGCTAAATTAAGAGAAGATGGTACTTTCGATGTTAGTGTTCCTATATTAAAAGAAGAAATTAATCAATCATATTTAAATCAATTAGAAAAAATAAGAGATCCAGCACCAGCACCTGAAAAAGTATTAGTTAAAAATACAGAAGATTATTATGCATTTATTAGATCAATGACAGTACTTACATGGATGTTTTCAAATTTTGTTATAATTGCTTTAGTATTAGAAACTGGTGGATTTAATCAATTTAATAGAGCTGATCAAACAGAAGCAGAAGTAAGAAGCAGTAGATCTGAAGTCTTTTTGACTGTTATATTATGGACTGTTGCATTTATGGCATTATTCCGATTTATTGGTTGTATTTATTATTTATTAAGTAGAATTGGTCGACGTATGAGAGGAAGTGAACATGCAACAAAAATGTGAAAAATATAGATAGACATATAATACAAAATTTAATATGACTCAAACTCTCACTAGATGTATTATATCAGTCAAATCGCTTCGGAAATCGTTCCGTTTAAATTAGTAAGTATTCCGCAAATTTAAAATGTCAAGGAAAAAAAAATAATATTTCAAATTGAAAAATGAGTAATCAATTAAACTGAAAGCTCACATTCATTCGATCGAATACCACCAACAATGTCTCATTTTTCAACTAAATCAATTCATGGGGGAGATCATTTGAAAAGAACGGTTGATGTTATAACTCCAATTCATATTTCAACCACATATAGTTATTCAAATAATCCAGATGAATTAATACCAGGTGCATTAACTGATCCAAATACTTTAGTATATTCAAGAGAAAATCACCCAAATGCAGCACAAGTTGAAGCTATTGTTGAATCAATAACTGGATATCCTTGTATTGTATATAATTCTGGATTATCTGCTTTCAATGGATTAATGACTCAAATTAATCCTAAAGTTTTAGCTATTGGTCAAGCATATCATGGATGTCATGGTATAGCAGAAATTTGGCAACGTAATTTTGGATTAAAGAAAATAGATATAAATGGAGATTTAAATGAATTAAAAAAGGGAGATTTAATGCATTTAGAAACTCCTATAAATCCATATGGTACTTATGCCGATATTTCCAAATATGCTGAAAAAGCTCATGAAAAAGGAGCTTTATTATCAGTTGATGCAACATTTGCTCCTCCACCATTATTAGACCCTTTCGAATTTGGTGCTGATATAGTTATGCATTCAGCAACAAAATTTTTTGGAGGACATTCTGATTTATTAGCTGGTTTATTATTAGTTAAAAATAATGAATTAAAAGAACAATTATTATTGGATAGATTAGTATTAGGTACAAATATAGCAAATTTAGAAAGTGCTTTACTTGTAAGAAGTTTAAGAACTTTTGAATTAAGAGTATCAAGACAAACTAAAACTGCTGAAATTATTGTTAAATTTTTAAATGATAATAAATCAAAATTCCCAAAATTAGATAAAATATATCATGGATCATTACAATCAGATGAATTTATATCAAAACAAATGTCTAATGGTCATACACCTGTTTTTGCAATAGAATTAAAAACTGAATTAGATGCAAAATCATTCCCATCAAAATTAAAATTATTTCATCATGCTACTAGTTTAGGTGGTGCTGAAAGTTTAATTGAATGGAGAGCAATGAGTGATTCTCATATAAGTAAAAAACTTTTAAGATTATCAATTGGTTTAGAAGATCCAAGAGATTTATTAAACGATTTAATTAATGGATTGAGTAGTGACGAAAATGACAAGAACGTGTTGGTTGAAGAAATTAAAAAGTTGAATATATAGATTAATAGACGTTATTGTTATTTCCTTGGAACAATGAATCTATTCTAATTGTAAGGACGCGATTTAAAATGATGTACCTGAAGTCAAATAAAAGCGAAAGAAGAAATCGGTCCGAGATTACATAGTCTTGATCGTTTCCAATTTAGATGACTCGAGCTCGATAACCACTTATAGCAATAAATTACCCATGTATTTCAATATGCATCTTTACTAAAATTAAAATTTGTGATCAAACGGCTGTACAATCAAAGATCTATCGGATATAAAATAATGATCAGATACGGATACTGAAAGCTTTTATTGATCGTCCTTGATGATTTACTCAGCCAAACGAGTTTATCAGGACGTTAAGATTTGTTCATACAGAGTAGATATCAATGTCGCTACAATATTTTATTTATCCTGCAAGACCTTTGATAAAAGCATATAAAAAATATTATGACATAAATATGATATTAAAGCCGAGACGGCTTAATAAATCCGATCATGACACAAAAAAGTACCCCATATTTCGTGAAAATTAAGATAATCGTATAAGCTTAACTAAAATCTTGAATTTGTTACTAACCGATCATCCTAATCGGTCTACAAGCTACAAGAACATCCAATTTACCCAATTGAAAAAAAAAAGTATCAATGTGTAGCAGCATATACTTCATACGTTTGGTAAGTTTGAACCCATAGAATTTTGGTGAAATATTTCAATTGTTAACCCACTATTACTTTGGTCATTCCATTTTTTGGTGATGGTACACTGCAAGACTCGATATTCATCGTATGTAGTAAAGATGAACGTACAAATATTAACTAATGCATATCGAGTTAACATTCACATTCATTGTAGATAAGGCAGGTCAAGTTTTGATTATACGGCTATGCTAAGACTTATTAAAATTTCAATATCCTTGATTTGCCGTATATTTTATGATAAAAAACCGTACCTATTTCTTTACTGCTAATGTCATACTAGGCTGTTAAGGTGTACTTTTTTTATCATTCTAAATCTTGCTAATTTAGAGATGATAAAGAACTCAGCATTTATAAGTTTAAAGATCTATCACTAAATAGTAAACGTCATACATATTTCATTTTTGTGTAACTATTATCTGTAACAAGCCCTTTTTCTTTTATCTTTTTTTGAAAAGGCTGAAAAATGCTAAGAAAAAAAAATATTTAATTTATCAACATTAATTAAATATAAATAGAACCAATAATCACCCTTGAAATATATTTATATTTTAAAATTTATATCACAATCTTTTCAATTACAATCAATTAAACTATATCTCCTCATAGACAAATATGGATACAGATTCATTTGATGCAGAAGCTTATAAAAGAAATCAAAATGGTGGTGGAATTCCTATAAATAATGGAAGTAATTATGATGATACTAATTTCCAAAAACCAAATACTATTACTCAAGAACCTGCTGTTAAACCAGATATGGTATTAAAAAATTTTGCAAAAACTTATGAAACTCCAAAACCAGGTGGTTATCAATCATTTATTTCTGGTTTAGGTTCAATTTTTGGTCAATGTGGTATGTTTTGTTTTCTTTGTGAAAATCCATATAAAGAAGTTGATCAAGGTGAAGTTGGTTTAGTTCAAACTTTTGGTAGATTATCAAGAACTGTTGAACCTGGTTTAAGTTATGTTAATACTTGGAGTGAAAAATTAACAAGAGTTAGTATTAAAATTAATATTCGTGAAATTCCAGCTCAAAGATGTTTAACAAGAGATAATGTTTCTGTTTTAATAACTTCAGTTGTTTATTATAATATTATTGATCCAATGAAAGCTATATTTGCAATTCAAAATATTCATGAAGCTATAGTTGAAAGAACTCAAACTACTTTAAGAGATGTTATTGGTGGTAGAGTATTACAAGATGTTGTTGAAAAAAGAGATGAAATTGCTGAATCAATTGAACATATTATTGCAAAAACAGCTTTTGATTGGGGTGTTAATATTGAAAGTATATTAATTAAAGATTTACAATTACCTGATAAAGTTCAAGCTTCTTTATCAATGGCTGCAGAAGCTAAAAGAATTGGTGAAGGTAAAATTATTAATGCTAAAGCAGAAGTTGAAAGTGCAAAATTAATGAGAAAAGCTGCTGATATTCTTGCTTCTCCTGCTGCTATGAATATTAGATATTTAGATGCTTTACAAAATATGGCTAAATCTCCAGGTACAAGAGTTATATTTATGCCATCATCTCAAGAAATTGAAAAAATCGCTACAACTAATATTCATGCTGATAGAGGCAAACATAAACCATTAGATTTAGAAGAAGATAATGCTTGGGCTGGTAATGATTATTCTGGACCTGCTCCAAATTCTCAACATAGAATAATTACAAATACTGTTGGTTTACAAGAAGCTTTAAATTAAATGGTTTGAATGATTAGGGTCAGCTACAATTGTTGCTTTTATTTAACACATATTATATGATTCTTCAACACATATTATATGATTCTTCAATATTTTCCATTTTGATAATGGAAATAATTTTTTACGATATTTTAATTTTTTATAGTGATGCTTTAAATAAATTTATACTTTAATATATAATTATTACTTGAAGAAAATGTTCGATTTTGGCTAGAGTTGGCTTCATCGATTTGATATTCTGAAATTAGATATATTTGAAACGCGCGTGTTTCGTATATGCTGCGCTTTATTTTGGCTCTCTTGCTTTGTATAAAAAAGTAATTTATTCAGATTTACACCGGTTGAATATAAGTTAATCAACATAAAAATTTCATATCAGATTAGTCAGTGTCCATCAAACCCCATACACTACGACAAGAAACCCAGGACAGTGTCAAATTAATAATGAATGGGTATAATGTTGACAACAACTTTTCTGCAAACAATTACAATAGTTCCCCATCAATTCCACAAATCAATATTACCGATCCTAATAATCTGAATAGTCAAAATTATACTCATAATTCAAACAATAATAATAATAATTCACGACTAAATTTCAATAGTATCAAACATCTTTATCCAAGTCAATCCAAAGTAAGTCATAGTGACAATAATAGTTATGAAAATTTATCCCCACCTTATCGTCGACCTTCAATGTCCGTAGATTCAATACCTTTTGATGAAAATGATAAACTGAAAACAAATGAATCAAGTATTCCATTAAGTTTAACAGCACAAGAGTTAACGTTACAAGAATCAAAAACTTACATGAGATGGTATAGTGATATTTTAGCAAGAACTAATAATAGGACAATTTCCGTAATTGATGTTTTTAATTTTTTAACAAATTTTAAAATTAGTGATGATAATAGAAATCAAATTAATCAAATATTTTTTAAAATAAGTTCAAGCGTTAATATTGGAGAATTTTTTGCATTGTTAAGAGTTATAAGTCATACTTTGAGAGGGGAAGTACCACTGAGGAAATTAATCAAAATAAAGGCTCCAGTTCCTACTCCGCCTTCTATATTATCTAAAAAGAGACAAAATGATGAAGAAGAAGATAGTCGAGATAACGATATTAGTAGTGAATCATCAGATAATAAACCTATGGCTCCATTAGATATAGATAGTTTTACTCAATTCTTATTAACTGGTGAAAGACCAGATTCAAATAGTACTTCATCAAATTCCAAAAGTAGTCGAAAGTCAAAAAAAGTTAAATTTTCAGATCAAGTAAATATTCATAATTCATCTCAAGATTTTGTATCACCAATACATTCACCAGCTCCAAATGAAAATCAATTAGATTATACTTTACCTATGGATCAATTATTGATTCAAATGCAAAATCGACAAACTCAACAAAAACCAGAAGAGCAAGCACAAGAAAAGGAGGAACTTAAAGAAATGGAATCTCAAATTAATCATTTTCATCATTTAAATGCCGTTGATACAATATCGGTAGATGGAACTCCAATACCTGCACAACAAGTATCAAATGATAATAACCAACAAAATAATAATGAACAATTGTTAAAACCAAATATGACTGGACCTGCTCAAATGTCAAAATTTATATCAAGTTTAAGTCCAGAACCTTCATACAATAATAATGACGCCGATATAACTCCATTAAGACCAAATGTAACTGGACCTGCTGATATGGCTAGACTATTTGCACCAAATAAAATACAAGAAGCAAATCCTCAACAACAGCAACAATCATCATCACAACAATATCAAAATCAAAATCAAACAGAAGAAGCTCCTAAAATCTCATTACTGGCTTTTTCTTCTCAAATGACGGGACAGACAATGGAAAATACGTTACAAAATGGTAAACCACCAGTTCCAAGACATCGATCATATTCATCACCTACACCCAATAAAAATGCACCTCCGCCGCCACCACCAAGAAGAAGAAATGTATCCAATGCTCAAAGGTCAGTATCCCCACTACCCATATCACAACAACAAACACCTTCACCGTCTCCATTGAGGTATAATCAATATTCCAATCAACAACAATTCCAGTCTCAACCTCCTGCATTACCTCCAAAAATACCGAATAATGTATATTCTTCAAATTCAAATAATGATTCAACTACAAACATTTTAGATGATTTGAAAGCATTACAAGAGGAAGTTGATAAGATAAGGAGTTTAACTGGAGGTTTTTAGTCGATTAAATAATTTTTCTCATGGATTTTATATATTATTTTTCATACACTTATACCCTATAATAAATAATGAACCATAGAAAATTACTAATAGCTCTATACAATCATTACAAATTAGAAATAATTTCATCAATCTCTTTTTCATAATCCTCCACTATTTGATAAAAATATTCTTCAATTTCTTCGATACATCCAAAAATAATATTCATACCATTTAAATCACTTACAACATTCAATTGTAAATGTGAACCAAATCCACAACCTTGATTAAAATAACAATCTTGAAATGGTAATTTACCAACATTACTTATTTCTATTGTATGTCTTCCATATGATCCTATACGATTTTTAAAAAATTCATCAATATTAACTAATTTTAATAATGCAACTTGATAAAAAGGATTTCTTGATTTTAAATCTTGAGTGAGTTTTGTTGATATTTTTTTGGTTGTTTCAATATGATCAAATGGTGGATCTAATGCTATGACTGATTCAGCTACACATCCTTGATATTTGTCTAACGATTGATCGTATTTTCTTCCGTTTAATGGAATAGTTACATCGAATGCTGTATTAGGGTAATATTTTGATAAGATTTTAAAAGCAATTGACACTAAAAATGGTGTTAGCGTTAATTGATGTGACCTAACGTAATCCAATAATTTTGTAAGTTTTTCTATATTGATTCTGTAAATTTTAAACTTATTATTTAAGATCTGATTTACTGCTATTGGCTTTGTTTTGAATAATGGATATTTAGTTGTTTCTTTAAACCACGGTATATAATGATGAAACAAATTTTTAAAAGTTGGTATTATTGGTAAGGAAAACAAATTGCTAGAATCAACTACAGCTGGAGGAACCAGAGTAATCTCATTCGCTTTTGAGACATATTCTTTCTCTTTCAAATTATCTAATCCTTTTATCGAATTCAATTCTTCCATCAAATCTTGATGAAAAAAACAACCACTATTACCATCAAAAAAAATATGGCTGCATACTATAGTCAAATAATCTTGACAAATTATCAAAGACCATAATGGCTTGGATGTGTTGATCTCAAAATAAATATCATTTAATTTTGTAAAATATTCTTCATCAATCTCACCTTGTTGAACTGAAACTAAATCATTAAATTTAATATCAATTGATCTGATTGTATAATTTTTAAAATCATCTTCTGAATTATTAAGTTCGAAATAATTGCAACCAAGAATAGGATGATTGTGAATGACTTTACTTATGGCATGTGATAAAAGTGTTGATATTTCTTGTTTATTTAACTTTTCAAATTGTGGATATTTCACCGTAACATTAAAATTGGGGTAATACTTTCTTTCAACTCTACATAATTGATATCTCTCTAAAAAAGATGGTGATCTTAAATCTATACTTGGCATTTTTTCTGATATAATCTGGTGAAGATATTTATATTGTTGAAGTTTTAAAGTTTTCAGTATTTTTTTTATAACTCCGTCTAAAATTTCTGTTATAATGATTAGATCTAATCTCCGATTCGTTTCGTAACTTTAAATCGAATTTACGCGTCTTCTAAGTATTTTCAACAAACATTGAGGTTTATGAGTTTGTTTATATTTCATCAAAAGTTTATGAAGTATAGAGCTACTACTTATGACAGAATTAAGGTTGTGGGGTAAATTGAGTTGTTGGAATGCTTTGTAAAGTTTGATACAAAAATTTATTTGTTTATAGTTCAGTTGGAGATACATGTTGTAAGCTATATTAAGTCTCTTAGTATTTTTACATATAAGAAAGAATATCAAGTTATTCATTCTTGATTTAGTGTTGAAGAATTTAAAGTTTGCATCATGGGCTTGTATGCTGTAATTCAAAATGTAATTTTTTTGCAAGAAAATTTTTGAAGAATTTTGAATCAAAAGTTTTGAAGAGATAAAATTTTAATCGAATTTTATTCATGTATCCAAAATAGTTGTTTACATTTTGAACATCGTGTTTACATACTGATTAAAGTTTAAGATGTTTGGAACTTACCTCCTAAATAGCTTGTTTTACTGGACTCATTAACTTAAAAATTAAGAAATAACATTATAATCAACTTCCTCAGTATAAATATCTGAGTGAATTCGAATTTTATAAAAGTAAATGAGGATAATTCAATTTGCAAGATCAAAAAGCAAAACAATTTTAGAATAATCAGAAAAGCAGCATAAGTTGACTCTAGCCCCACCCACCGAGATCAAGTTAATCAAGCTTTCAAGGTTTAGTATAATGAATAAATATCTGCACTTAAAATTCTTCAGAATTGAATATTTTTCTATAGGTTGATCAACGGGAAATAATATTCAATTATTACTAACTATCAAGGCAAGCTGTATAAAACTTAGAGGGAATTTTAGATGAATACTTAGAGTTTGATCAAAATGACTTACTTTTGGTCGAGAAAACCAAGGCTTTTGAAATATACCATGATCCTCAACACAAAATTTGGCAGTCATAACCGCTTCAGACATGAGATCGGTTGTTCAGATCAGGGAGTTTGTCAGAAATTTATGTTCGATTGAAGATCCCGTTAAATTGCATTTATCCTTGATATGTTCTTAGCTTGTTGCATATTGGAATAGAAAATTCAATATACCTTCTGTAGTATCTAAAAAAAATGAATGTTCTCAATAAATAAATGCTGGGATTTGTATTAAATATTTGTCACATATATTGAGTAGCGACGAATTGTTCCTTGAAGCTAGTAATTTTAAAAAAGAGAACGGTTTAGAGTCTCAAATTCAACATTGAAAATCCTATATTACATTATCACGATGGGCTCAATCAAACAGATAGTTAGCAGTTCTTATTGAAAATTTGTCTCCAGAAAATTTTAAATCGAAACAGACTATGGCCACCATTTATTTTTAGTGGTTCGAAATTTTAAATGTTATTTGGCTGAAACTGAATCTAAAAAATGGTGAGAAAGAAAGATTAGGGAGATTCGGGAGTATAATAAAACATTCAATGAGTACAAGATTTAACACTCAGTGAATGAAAGCTAAAAATTTTTTGCTAAAACAGTTCTAATTAGATTTGCCAATACGCTTAATTAAATGGCTTTGCTAGCACCAAACTAAATGTATGTATATTCATGAAGAAATAATGACAAGAAATATGGACAATTATTTCATTTAAGATAAACCAAATTTATTACGTCGATGGAATAATGAAGGTAGTGACGGAGAGTAGGTACCTTATACACCTTATGTGTTTTAAAAGCTAAAAATCTTGCTGGTGGTCAAGGAGAAATGCGTCCAACGACTTGTTCTTTGTTAATTGATGATGGAAAAAATACACATTGTACATTGATATCACCGTGAAACGTTTCAAGTCATTTTTATTATGAAACAAAGGGTTTTACTGATACCTAATGCAATCGTAATCTTTGCTTGTCAAAGGCAATTACCTCCACAGATAATAACTCCTTTTTTGAATTATAAATACTTTTAACCTGAAGATGAAGCTACAGGACTTTTTTTAGTTAATTCATTTATTTCAATTAACCATTCTGTTACTTAACATGAGGGGAAATATCAACTGAGCTATGAATATGAGATTGTTAAGCCACCTTTAAAGATGAATGGCCACACGTTTATTGGTAGCATCAAGATTATTGAATGCATAATAGATCTTGTATAGTTTGGATCATAATATCATGACATTTCCACTCGCATAGTTTAAAAACAATAAAATATCACCAGAGTACACGGGGGAATTCAAAACTAAAGGACAAACTGACTTAGAGTGGAAAAGAATTCATTCTGATTGAAGCATAATTAATCGCGTATGGACTTATTCAAGTGGCTTCAAAAAAAAAAATTATGTTTTTCCTATTGTTTCAACAGTAACCAATTACTGTAATTTTTAAGGTTATGTAATTTAAACTAGATTAAACGTATTATCATGTAAATTAAAATCAATATAAATAGATACACATTGAATTCAAATTGAGCAATCACAATATTTCAAAGCTATTTTGTTCAACACTTGTAAATTATTGGTCTTCATTCAATTGACTGAAATCCACATATATTCACTTATATCAGAATTTCTGGGAAGACACCAATTTCAGCTCATCCATTCATCCATTAATCATCGAATATCATGAAGGAAGAAGATGAAGAAAAAAGATTATATATGTTCAAAGAAGCTTCGGATCATGAACAAGATCAGGAACAAAAACAGAAACAAGAACAAGAAGTGCAATCAACCCCAGTACGTAAATTTACATGGAAATTCATACTTGAAGTCTTAGTAGTTAGTATAATTTTCCATGTTTGTGCTAAAATACTTGCTATTATTATGATTTTCACTTATTATTTAATACGTGATTTTATTACAGGATCATAAATTCCTCATGATGATAAGTTGCACAAGATTTTCCAAGATTATTTGATTATTTGATAGCTTTATAGTTATTCCAATGGACTTAAATTCAATGTGGCATATGAAGCTATAGATTAGTTTTTATCCACGTGCACGATCTTAAAAATATATGTAGTACCATACAAAATTGGTAGTAACTATATATTCATATATTGAATTAG
>NW_026261497.1:0-19368 GCF_024610245.1 Lodderomyces pseudojiufengensis
TTTTTTTTTTGTTTTTGTTAATAAAGTAATAAATTGAATTAATTGAATAAAAATAATTGATTTTAGTTATTTATTTGATGAATTGTGAAGTTATATTAAGGTTTTGAAATTGATTTGAAGTTATAAAATGGAAAAGAAAGTTATTGAAAGGGAAAAAGTTGATTTTTTTCTATCATTTTGTTTTTTTGGAATGCTTCATTCTATCAAGTTACCAAATTAAGGTTTTGTGATTCTTTCTTTAATTTTTTGTTTTTGTGTTCATTTATGTTTTAATTTTTAATCATTTATTTGGAAGACGAAATTATTCAAGACTAATTTGAACAATACAACTTTCAATTGATAGTTTGGTTTCTTTCCTACCTTTTAAGCTAATTCTTGTTTGGCTGTGTGAGACAAAAATTAAATATCTGGTGTAAAATATATCTCAAATCTTCAAAGTTGAACAAACTGATACGAAACACTGAAATAATGATTTTAATCAATTAGCGCTGGAAAACAATGCGATTATAGATATTGATGGATAGCCAAGTCCTGACTTGATCTTTGATACTATTACATTTTATTCAAGTTAGTCAACATTTTGTGCACTACCAAGTAACATTTTAATAAGTAAGTATATTTCCATACTTGTTACTTGAACTCACAAATTACCAAAAACTACCTTTAAAATTATGAGAAAGATGATATTCTCAACATCCTTATATCATTTTGTCTCTAAATAATGTCTAGAGCTTCACCAAAAGCTGTTTAAAAATCAGTTAAAAAAACTTAATATTTGAAATTTTGTTTTCATTTACTCCTAAGTCATGGCATTAAAAAAGTTTAATCACTATCTTTATTAAAACAACCTATGCTTTGATTCAAAAAACAGGAAGTGGCTACTACTCAATAAAGGCCACATTAAGATAAAAAACAAAAACAGGAAGCCAAAAAAAATCAATTAATATAAACCTTCATAGTGGTTGATTATTTATTCATGAAAAGTTAATCTGCATTTTTATCTAAAAATTTAATTCCATTGATTTCTCATCAAGTTCCTTAGGAGCAGTTCTAAGAAGAATGTATACGAAAAATTAATAAAGTATACCAATTTAAAAATATGTGATTTAATGTAATGTATTTCTTCAAACTTGTTTGAAATCATGGTCAATTCATTTAATTAATCCTAGAAAATAATCTCCATGATTCATTTGATATTCCATTATGACTTGTTGTGAAAATGATAACTAGTAATTAAGAAAATATATTTAAGTAATGTTTAATTGTATTTGCCCTTCGTGGTCATTTCATATTTCCCAAATTTTGATTATTTTAAATCAATACTTCTTCTTGGTTATTTGATTATGCATACAATTAAAAATCCTTTGAATTTTCGATTTGAGTTTTTAATTGCCCTTATTTTTCATTACTTTTATAACTATCCGGTCCATTTAATTGATTATATAGCCAGACGTCGATTAAAATGAAACTCTAATAAAATTTGTGGCTCATGGTATTTTGCCAAATAATAATTAACTGATAATAATTACAACATTTGATAAAGTGCCCGGTATTAAGTGTTTTTGATTAATCTTTTGGTAGATGTAGTTATAACTCTTCTCTAAAGTCTGTTGCATTTATGGTGTTAAAAAATTTGTTAATTTGTGTTGTCATTTAAAAAATGGAGATGTCTGAAAATACAAAGCTAAGACGCACAAAAATTTCACGTCACGAAAACAATTATAAGAACACGTGATACTTAACATCAAAACAATTGAAATTTTTTCTCATATACAATAGTCATAAAAATTTATTAATATATTGAATCCATAAAATTGATGGTTCGTTCAATTGTTTTGTATTTGTATTGAATAAGTAAACTTCAAAAATAAATGTTGAATATTTACTTTTATGTTGGATATATGATTTTATGATGAACATCCAAATTACATGAAAGATCGTCTGAAGTCAAAACGGATTAATGATATCTTTTTCCCACCAAAAAGATATTGGATTAGGAAAAAGATATTATTAATCCGATTTTAACTACAGAAGATCTTAAAAGTTATAATGCAAAAGCAACGCTATTAACGACACTTACATTTGGAGGTCAAATTACTCAACTCAATTAGAAAGCATTTTTGATCTACCAACCTGGTATTTAATTCATTTTCATAATTTGAAAAAACAATCAAATCAATTATAATATCTAACTTACATATGTATATTTAAAATCCATTCTTTTGAATAGAGCTTTCTCCAACAATTTTTAAAAAAGTTGACTAAAATCTAAGTAAAAGTAAACCCTACAATCGTTGTATAGTCGTATGAAAATTTAAAAATAGTAAAATCTAAAGTTCTGGAGAATCCAGTAAAAAAGTATGAGACCTCTAAATTTAGATAAAAGTTGATGATGATAAATATACATTATTTCAAAACAACTACGGAACTACATTCATTCTCAATTTTTAAAATAAATACAAATTAAATTTTATATGTTACCTTTATGTAAAATAAAAAATTTTCTATTACTATACTTTTAAATTTTTTCATATTTCTCAATATTAATTTGTTTCAGTTGAAATAGTTTTAATTGATTGTTCATTATTATTAGTATTATCATTTTTATTATTATATTGATGATGATAATTTTTATTAGAATACCTACCATTTTTTCTACTATTATTATCATTATTTTTTGAATTTAATCTATTATCATTACCATTACCATTAGTATTATTACTATTATTAGTTGATGAATTATCATGATTTATTGGAGTTTCAACATGTAATCTATATTCAAAACTAACACCATAAACTCTTTCATTTGAACCTGAATCTAAAGTAGTTATACAATTTGAATTTGTATTTAAAATTTCATCACATTCTCTTATTATTCTAAGTATTGAATCACAAATTATTCTTCTTGCTTGAAATGAAGTTAATTTTTTATTTGTTGTAGTTGATGAACTATTTGTTGAAGATTTTATAAAATTTAAATTTGAATTCCAAATGGATATTATATCTTCATCTTTTCTTACACTTAATACAATTCCACAAATATCATTTAATAAAATTTTTTTAATTTCATTTGAATTTGATGGTATAAAATTTCCTGTAAGAATTTTTAAAACTAATCTTTCCCAAATTAATGATGATCTTTTTCTTAATTTTTCAATTGATTGATGAGATGATTGAAGTTCTAAATTAGGAGAACCAATTGAATTATTATTATTATTAAAGCTATGTGGTTCATTTTTTCTATTGAATCGAAATACCCATCTACCACCTTTTGAATTTAAAGGATCTTCCCAAACTGGATTTATACCAGTTTTAAAAATTAAAAATTCAGTACCTATACTTAATTTATATCCATTTTTAATAGTGCTAAACATGGTCCACATTTGTTCAATTGATGCAATATGAGATATTGTTAATTCATTTGTATGTTGGAAATGAAGTTGAGAAGTGGTTTGTAAATATGAATCCACCCCAGGTTGTTGTTGTTGTTGTTGTTGAAGTGACTGTTGTGATTGATTAGATTCTTCGTCAGTTGAAGGTTGTTGTGGTGATGGTTGTGATGGTGGAATTTGTTTTTTGGTTCTTGAATGATGCCAAATTGTCCAACAATAAGGTAATACATGTTCATTTTCACCTATTGTATCTAAAGCTTCTTGAGTTAATTTTAATACATCTAATTTGGGTAATTTTGCAATTTCTAATGAAGATATATTATGATTTATATGTGAAGTATTATTATTATTATTATTACTACTGTTGTTGTGATAGTTATTATTGTGATGATTACGATGATTATTATTATTATGATGATGAGAATCTCCATTTCTATGTTTTGATCTATGTGAATAATTAGAATTTTGATGATGTTGATTTTGTTGAGCTTGAGATTGAGATTGTTGTTGTGGAGATGAATTAAGAGTCGGTGAATCTGAACCTTGATTCATTATTCTATTGAATAATGATTCTGCTCTCTTCAAATTTTCAGACATCTTGTATTTTAAGGGTAAGTGTGATGATACTTTGATATATTTTGTTCTATTATTATCTTGTTGATGTTAATATGATGAAATTTTAATTTGAAAAATTAATGATTAAAATGATAAATTGTTAATATATAATGCAAATCTTACTAGAACTTAAATAACAAAATTAATAAATATTTGATTAAATAAATAGATGAATAATTCTAATTTAACGATAGTAGTAGTAGTAGTATATCTATGGTAATGAATATTGATGATATACTCCAAATTCTTTTTATAATTGCAAAAAAAAATTTACATTAGATTATAGTATATAGAATAATAATAAGATGGTCTAATAACAGAAGTGAAAAATTAATTTTGTTGCACTACCTTAAATAATAGATTGATAGAAATAGAAATATAGAAATATAGCATACAATGAACATCACTATCGCTATAACAACTTTCAATAGTGAATAGTTCGTTGTTGATGTTGCTGCTTTAGATGCTCATGTTGCTGTCGCCGACGAAAGATCAAGATCAAGAAAATGTTCAAAACATCGACCACATCAGCATTGAAAGCTTAAAATGAAGAGTTTGAGAGATTAAAACAATGATTTTAAACTACAAATCAATGAAAAAATAGTCGTATGAGTTTGAAAGTCAAATTTTTTTGGTCCTGATTGAAAGAAACAAGTCATGGTTGAGCCATTGAGATCAAATTATTTTGCTGTTCCTAATGAAAAATGAAGTAGATTCTTTCAGGTAATTATAAATTTTCATGACTGGTTTCACATTGAGGTTTGGAGATAGGTTAATAAATTCAAAAAATTAAGTCCCACTGTTTCAACTTTATTGAAAAAACAAGAAAGTCTTTAATTTTTTTTATTAAATGTTGGATGATGAAAGTGAATTTTTAAAGGAAAATACATTGAAGTTTGAGATAGTATTAAATGGGAAAGCCTAAATTGTTAATCGTTTTTTTAATTAAACTTGTTTTATGGAATTAATGATGATGGTTTTCGTTAATTTTTAATTTGAACATTCATAATAAAAGTTTTAATTTCATTCCTATTAATTAATCTAATATATCAAACAAGGTATATTATTCAGACAATCAAAACCATCAAATTTGAAAGAAAATTTTGAAAATCAAATGAAAAATATCAATTAATATTATTCAGAAGTAATACCAATTTTTTTAATACTGGAATTCATACCATAATTAAAATATCATCAATTTCACAATAATTAAAAAAATTAAAAAATTCAATTAATTTTTCAAATTTAAAAATTATTGAAATTATATAAATTCCTAAAATTTTTGAATTTATTAAATGATTTATAAAAGGATGTTGATTTTGACTCAAATTTAAATTTAAATTTGTTAAATTTTTAAA
Organism: Lodderomyces pseudojiufengensis; assembly: GCF_024610245.1. Taxonomy (NCBI): domain Eukaryota; kingdom Fungi; phylum Ascomycota; class Pichiomycetes; order Serinales; family Debaryomycetaceae; genus Lodderomyces; species Lodderomyces pseudojiufengensis. The sequence goes on from NW_026261497.1 coordinate 5,366, forward strand.
TTGTTTTTGATTATTTGTTTCACTTGAAAAATTTGATAATGGTTTTATAATTCTTAAAAATTCTAAATATTTTCTAATATGATAGTTAATTAATTTAAAATTTTTTGAACCTAATTGATTTTTTAAAATTTCATGTCATTATCAATTCAGTTGAGTTAGTATTGTCTGTTAAATTTACTAGTTCAATTAGTGAATGATACTTACGATTTATAAATTATTTCAATATTTAATATATTTTTATATTTAAATAAATCATCTAATAAATTTAAAAGGATTTGAATTTCATGATATAATGATATTAATTTTTGTTTAGTGAAATTATTATTGGATGATTGAATTGAGTTTGAGTATATTGTAGTTGATGATGATTGAGTTGAGTAGGTTGTAGTTAGTGTTGAATTATTTAAATTTTTCATTTTTATGAGCTTGATCTCTAACTAATGAATTCTCGAATGTTTCTGAAATATAGTCCATTTAAATACTCTTGACATTAAGAATAACTAAATCTTTCGTTTTATCATCTTATGATTTGCCATTCATGAATTCAATGTTTTAGATTTTGATATTAAAATCTGAAACTTGTTGTATTTTAAAATTTTTCGCAGCCAAATTAATAATAAAGATTTACAGTGTTTCAAAAAAAAAAATTTATTACATACAAACAAACAATTTCATTCTTTATTAAACTCTTCAACTAAACCATATATCGTTAGAGAACTGAATTTCAAAGCTAACTATGCAATGAGAATAGTTATAGAATTGGGATCGTAATATCCTTAATATTTTTTTTTCATTTTGTTTATTAAACTATAAACTTATTGTTACATTCACCTAAAACCTAAGCTTTAACAACAGGAGTCGTAGAATCAGTATTACCAGAAGTACTTGAAGTTGCACCAGTACCAGTTGTAGAAGATTCTTGTTTTTCTTTTTTTTCTAATTCAGATTTTTTAATTTTTGCTAATCTAACAGCTTCATTATGAACATCCTTGGCATCATTTGCAAAAGATTTATAAAATTCATGAATTTTTAAACCTAAATTTGAATTAACAGCATCATCAAAATATTTTTGTAATCCAGATTTTTCAAAAAAATCTTGCCCCTTGGAAATTTGTTGATTTACAGTTGAATTTGGATCTTTTGAATGAACATATTTTGAATCTAATGATTCTATAAAATTTTGAAATTTTGTACTATAACCATTTTTTTTATCAAATTCTAAACCTTTATCAATTATTTGATCTGATAATACATAACCATCAGCTAATAATTGAGCTAATATAGCATATTTTGGTTTTTCTTCTTGATCAACATCATCATAAGTTTTATCACCAGTTGGTTTAACATCTTTTGTTGTAGAGCTAGTTGCTGAACCTAATTTTTCACCTGGTCCATCATCTTGTGGAGCTTTACCAACTTCACCATCAGTTATAGCTGGTACTTCATCAACTCTTATAAAAGTGTTATCTAATTCTGCATCATTTAATAATAAAGCAGTTGAAACAGCTTTTGGACTATTAAATAAAACTTCATATTTTCCTTTACCATTTTCATCTTTTCCTAATGGTATAAGATCTTTAACACTTCCACAAAATGAAAAAAATTCTATAATTTTTGAAGGTGGTACATTTGGAGTATTTGATACAATTACTGAACTCATTGTGTAAGGGTTGTTGTTGTTATGTTAACTTGAATTATTATTAGTTAGATAAGTATCAATTGAGTATAAAAACTGTGTAAATAATCAATTGAAATATAAAATTGATAAAAGTTACTTTAAACTGATATAAATATAAATTTATAAATTAAATTAAATATCCCTTAATTTTTTGTTGAATTAGAAATTAGGTCAGTCAATTTGTTTTATAATTTAATTAAAGATCTCATTCTTACTTACATTACTATACTACGTATTACCATATTAGTCTAGTTTATTTGACTTAATCTAGTAGTTCTTTGCTAAAATGTTATATGATCATAATACTAAAGTTTTGTGTAAAACTTCTCCATAATTCTATAAACAGCAATTTTAAATTGTAATATGTTAAATACTCAGCCAGGAGAAATTAATTAATTGAATGTGTAATGATGATCAGGTGTAATAATTTGATAGTTCCATGATCTTCTGTTAACATAACCATAGTCTCGTATTAGCCGTTTGTTTGTTGAATCAGTTCATCACATGTAATCTAACTAACTCACTAATTTATGTTCCAGATTTTTTTCAGTGATTTTACTTGTAATTTTAGCTTCAAAATCTAGTACGATGATTCAAACGAATTGCATTAAATCAGTCCAACAAGTATACAACAATAATGCGAGTCTGGTCCTAAGTTTATTTTTCTCTCGTTGGAAAAATTGTTTATAATTTGCTTCAAAATTAGAGAAAAAAAAGATAAATATAACTCAAAATATAACTCTACAATAATTCTACGAATCAATCTACTTTGGCATGTGAAACAAATAATTAACTGTAAGAGGACCAAGATTAATTAAGTTCTTTAAATTTTAAATCAAAAGAAATCAAAAGTTTTTATAGAGACAATCTCCAACAAACGAAAAATAGAGAATATTCAAGCTTTACATCATTTATACGTACGGTTAAATCATAATTAGGGATTATTATACGAAACAACTCAAACCACCAATTCAATGCCATGTTTCATAATAATCAGATCACAAATCTGATCAATTCTTAATACCAGCCAAGAATAGTTCATCATCTATAGGGGTTTGAAAAATATCATTGCTTTTATATAGCTATCTATCCTCATTACAATAATCATATATCACAAAAATAATCATTACTGGCAAGAAGTTAAAGTACATGAAATTTACAAATCCAATTGATTAAATGTTTCCGAAGAAATCAAAATACCATCAGATATGGAAAAAGAACTAATAGGATCAATATGAGTATATACCAAAAAGCATATAGATCTAAAAGATGATGTTTATAAAGAAAGATGTTGTTGAATTCAAGGATTCAAACAAATTAATACAAATTATAATCCATACAAAGTAAGCAGTCCAGTCACTGACTTTATCTCAGTTAGAGTAATTACATCAATTGAAGTTCAATACGATATGGATCTAGATTTTAAAGATGTCAAATCTGTTTCCCTAAATGCTAAGTTAGATGATGAAATCGTAAAACTAACAAAAGGATACACTACTGATAAGATTGTTTGTTGGTTATTGAAAATGGCCGTATATGGATTAAAACAGAGCGGATACATGTGGTATGGTACTATTAATCAAGTCTTCATAGAGTTAGGATTTCAAGAATGTGAAAAAAATAGTGGAATATATTTCAAATGTTCAGAAAAATCAAAGAGATATGTGGAATTTTATGTCGACCACTTATTATGTACATTTATCATCAACATCAACTTTTTAACAATTCATGAAAGATCTATAAGATCATCCAGGAATTAGTAACATTAAATCATCCAGGAATTAGTAACTAATGTCATGTCAAAGAGTACTTAGGTAACGAATTTATCGAAAAGAAAAGTAATCAATAGACTTGATATCAAAGCAAACTAAATTTGGTAAAAAGTTATCCAACAAATTTCATTTCAATAACAAAGAAAGTTAAAATTCCAAAGCAATCCCGAGACTAGTTAGTGTTAAAAAAATTATCTGAAACATATCAAGCATTCAATTATAGAAGTGAAATTTACTAGCGACGTAAAAGATACTGTTTATACTAAATCAAATAGTGATAATACTATAATTTAAATTTAAGAGAAGAATATGAAAATCTTAGAAAACTCGACTAAAAAGAATAAGTATATTAATGTAGAGTTTTATCTAGTAATTCCATTACCATTTGTTTTCTAAATTGCTTTATCTGACTCGCATTATAAGTTTGTGAAAGATTAGTAGCTATCTGCCTAATACAAGACATCATAAAACCACCTCAGTCATGGTCATTCTTTTGTTGTGGTATATCCATCTTATTTAATTGATAATTATTTGAATCTTGATCCAATACTTTAATCAAAGTTTCATTAGTTATACTATCTTGACCATATAATTTCTCTAATGATTCCAACCAAAAGTATTTTTTTTTCCTTGTATCGACATAAAGATATGAAATTGATTCATCTAAGCTAGCTATGAAAAACAATTTATAATCATAAATGTTAAGTCACAGCATTGGGCTTGTGTTTATGTCGATACAAAAATTAAAAAAATTCAAAAGGTTGAATCAATAGTAAATATATTATCATGCATTTCAAACGAAATTATTGTCTGTTTTTCAGATTTAATCATGAATATGCATGATATTATATTTATCATTAATTCATTTTCATAATTAAATCAGAATTACAAGCACTAAATTCGCTTGAAATAAGTCTGTTTTAAAGTTTGTAAGTAATTAAAGGAAACATACCTTCTACTTCCAAGTCTATAGTTTTTGTATGAGAAACTCTTTCTTGATTTCTTTCAAATTTTAAACATTTTAGAATGTTTATCATGTTCATCTGTGAACTCAGAAAATACACGTGTGAGTCTCAAAGAATTATCTTCTAATGGATTGGTGCATCTTGGCCATATTTTTTTTTTTCAATTTTTTATGTAATCCATTATTTTTCAATGAATCTTTCATGGTATTTTCTTTCAGAGTTGAAGGAGTTGATAGTGTTGTTGTGTTTATTCTATGATCATGTTGGTGATTCGGAATCCTTAAATTTAATTTTTTTGATTTTAGGTGATAATGAGTCATTGAATTTTCATTCCATGGCCATCAAGATTTATAGAATCTGCTTCCTTTGAGATCTTGATTTATTTTATGTTTTTTTTCTACATTAATTGACTTATGTGATTTCAGATTAAAATGTGTTGATGTTTTAGTATTTGGAACTAGATAAAGGCTATGAAACTCTTTTATTATATTTTCATATCTTGATTTGTCAGGTAGTATAGAAAAATTGAATAAGTTGAGTAATTGATCATAGAACGTACCTGGATGAACTGCCAGTTGGAGTTAGTCTGACATCTGATACAGTATTAATCAAAATTATCAGATGTGTAAGAATATTTAGACTACAACCAAAAAAAATAAAATTGAACTAATACGCGTCTATTATTAAATTATCAAGTAATATATCACTTTTTTTTAACAACCATTCATGTGAATACCACCATTGAACAATGATTAATCATCAATGTAACAATGTCTGAATCATCTTCACTATATACAGATATAATCAAAGATTATCAATTGTCATTGAAGGATGGTAACTGGATATCTGGAAATAAAAGTTTAAGAAATTATCTCAATTTGGTATATGATATATTTCTAATACATCCGCTTACATTTAAAGATATATCTAATTCATATCAAATACGTTGTACAAATTCTGAATGTGGTTTTAATTTGAATTATGACCCTTTCAGTGGTTTAAAAATTAATTTTCAACACAACCATGAAGTATATATTAATTCAAAAAAAGAAATAGCTTTAAAAACACTTTCATTACATGTTATTCATATGGGCTCGAATAAAATCGAATTTACCAATCTTTGTGAAGAATGGTTAGGACCAGAATATGAGAGTCTGAAAGATTTAATTAAAAAAATCATGAGAGAATGTATGGTTTTCCAATCAAATATTGATAAATTAAATACTAGATTTGATAAACTTGAAGATTTATGTCAATGTTATGAAGATACTTATTTTAAATTTTTTGAAGAAGTAGTATCAGAAGATCTATATATATTACCTATACAAAAGACATGTATGATTAATAAAAAATTTTATCAAAGTTTGATTATATATCAAATGTTAGAAGAAAAACCAAGAATTTGTGGATTTATCATAATGAATAATATCAACCAAATTAAATCAATTTTGGAATCTCAAAATCTTTTAAAGAAAAAATTTTCAATTGAATTAAATCCAGATTTAATAAATTTATTCAACGACAACGAATTAAATTTCAATATTAGTAAAGAATTCATAAAATCTTTATTAAATAAATTGGATTTGAGGTATGAAAATCTTAATGATATTAAAGAAGATAGTTTACCAGATAAATTTAAATTTTTACATCACATAATTAATGATTATTCATTAAAAGATGTAATTCATCCCCCAATTATTGCTTCAATAAGGGTCTTTCTATACAGTTCTAGGAATAATATTATTACAAACGTCAAAAAAATTAAGGATTTATATGATCATCAAGATAATATTGAGGGTAGTAACCTATCAGAAAGCTCATTTGTGGAATTATTGTCACAATTTGATTTAATTTCTGAAATTCAGCAAGAAAAATTGAGGTTATTGTATGAAAAGCAAGAAATCTCACGGATTTGCAAAAATTTGTTAGAATGTGAAAAATTAGGAGCAAATCAATTAACTCGTGACATCTTAAAGATTTTAGAACCAGTTCAAGCTATATTAGAACAAGAAGAAGAAGAAGATGTTTGAAATCTTCCTTTGATAGGTGAAGCTAATGATTTAATTTGTAAAAATTTGTTATAGCCTACTTATATAAACTAATAAATTTCGAATCAAATGATTTACACTATTGTTGTAATTCAAATTAACGAATCAAAGTAAACTCTAATTGATAAAATGATAGGTTATGAGGTAACCTAAGACTCAACAACCTAAAATTCAGCTATATACTAGACAAGTAAGATTGTACTATTCATATATGACAACGTTTGTTTTGACTAAAGAATATAACATCGCTAAATTTTTGAATACTTACTAGTAACTTAAGCATTACTAGCTCAATCTGTTATATCAAGTATATAGTATCTGGATAAAATTAAAAAATCTTTTATCCAGCTACTTATACAACATTTTGGATAAAAGTCAGACGTAATTTATCCAGTAAGTACTACTGAATTACGCTAACATTTTGGAAAAGACTAAAAAATAATTCATCCAGTAATACAATATTACGCTAACATTCTGGATGAAATATGTTTCTATTTCATCCAGTAAAACAAATTTACACTCATCAATCATCATTATGTACAATTAGAAGCTCAAAAAGTTATGAGTTTTCCAATCTAATTAAACTTCATCGTACCCTCTGAACAGTTTGTGAGACGCAAAACAAGAGTCAAGTACTGTCAAGTACTAAACTAACAAATTTTAGTTAAAATTCAAACTTCTATAATAAATCCCAGATATACATAACTATTAACACTTTTACATATTCTAATTTTCTTTGATGCACTTTTACTTTTTATTTCAAGACTCCTATAATAAAGTTTGACCTAAAGCACATCTTCCAATAGCACAAGCAGCACTAACAGTATCTAAAACATGTTCTTCAGTTTCTGCCAACATTGGATTAGTTTCAACAATATCTAAACTTAATAATAAACCAGAATTGGCAATTTCTTCAGCAATAAATAAACCTTCTCTTAAACTTAAACCACCTTCAACTCTTGTCCCAGTTGCTGGTACAAAAGAAGGATCTATAGCATCAACATCATAACTTAAATGAATTGGATCTTTTCTTTCAGGATTTACTTTATCTAATGCCATATCTATAACTTTTCCAATTCCATATTTATCTATATGATACATTGTAAAAGCTGCTATATTATTTTCTCTCAAGATTTTTTTTTCACCTTCATCAACATCTCTTAATCCAATATAAACTAATTTATTAGCTTTAAGGATTTGAGGAACCCATGAAAATTCAGGTGGATAACTATCAGAATCTAAACCTAATAAAAAACTTAATGGACAACCATGTAAATTCCCCGAAGGTGTTGTTTTTGGAGTGTTTATATCTGCATGAGCATCAACCCATAAAACACATGTATTTGAATTATATTTTAAACTTGCTCCAACTGTAGCAGTACCAATTGAATGATCACCACCTAAAACTAATGGTAATTTACCTTCCTCCAATGTTTTTAAACTTGTTTCATAAATTAATTTACAACAATCACTTACAATTTTAGAATTTTTAACATTAAATTTATCTTTAGTATCAGATTTATTAATTTCAAAATTTGAATTTTTTAAAGGAGTTGATATGGAAGTTAACCAACCTAAATTTTTAATTTGATTTTCAAAACCTGCATTTATTATATATTCTGGTCCTAATTCTACTCCTCCTTTTGGTTGACCACCTGAAAATGGTGCTAATATTATATTTGTTTTTTTATTTGGATGAAATTTATAATCTATTGATGACATATTCTATATATGATGTATGTTTGTGTAATTTGATAAGGAAATGTTCTCTATGATATTATTATAAGATGAATAGTTACTTCTATAAAATATAGAATGAAGTAGATGTAATTGATAAATGAAGAAGAAGAAGTAAGAATGTAATATCTATAAGAATTGATCTTATATTTATATATTTATATATTTATATACTAGTTGATGATCTAGTATTTCTTAGATATTTCTGATAAAAGAGTATCTACTGTATACGTGACAATTTTATATCTTTAAAAAGTTATTAAAAGCGAAATTCTCTCTTCATCTCGGATTAAATATCATTACACACATTTTTATGCCTTAATCTCTTACAGGACAGTACTACTTAATAAGTCGATGAACATATGAATAAATCTCGTCCTAAAAATTAATTCTTGTACAAACCGTTAAATGACAGATCAAGCGAATAATTAAACCAAATTTCAGTTTTTAATTGCCTTTAACAAACAAAATTAAACCGAACAAATTCAAACTCTACACCAAAATAATACCGACGTTTCACTTTACGTGATCTATAAAATACTGAATTGTAATAGAAGGAGGGGTATATTTTTGTGTATTAAAATATACTTAGACTTTAGATATTACGTACGTAGGCTATTCAATCAAAAAATCAAGAATCCATTGTTGAATTTATCCATACCAACAAAGCTAAATCAGTCACACTTCCAAGTCTAATTCTTTTTAACAAATTGTTTACCACTCGAAATATTCAAAGTGAATCTCTTATTTTTTTTCAAGTTGTTTATTATTGTCAACAATTCCAACATATATAGCCATACCAGTAAATAAATAAAATAAATTTAAAGAAAATGTTTGAATTAAAGATTGAGCTAATTCATTCCAATTAATTATCCCATTTTTATATAAATTATATTGATTTATTGAATTAACTATTTTAAATATTGGAAATTTTATTAAACATATTGTATATATTAACCAAATTAAAATTTTACCAAATTTATTAATAGTTAGATTATACATAGATTTTGATATCTGTCTTGATGTTATAAACTTATCTATTATAAATAAGGATGATATTGTTACTAATACTATTGATTCTGTTTTCATATTTTCATTGAGAGTGATTTAATTGTATGTGTGTTCATGATGATGTTTGGTGAATTACTAGTCTAGTAAAAAAGTGTTGATAATGAAATATTTTTATCTGGTGTTAATTGCCATTTACATTTAAAAACTATTGTAGATTCTCTGTTCCATCTATAACCTTTTTATTAAAAGTAACTAATACCAATCATTTCAAAGATCCAATGTCAAGACCAATTCAAGAAAGTGGAGAAAAATGATTTATACTTCAAACAGATCAATTTTTCAAAAAGTATGACTTGTTATATTTAAAAAATTGTTGAAATGTTTCAGATTCTTTTCTTAGCCTAAATAAAAACGCGTGTTTTAGAGGTAGATTAACGTAATATTAAGTGTAGCTAGGCTGACTTAAAACTAACTCTCGACCCATCTATACAGGTCAGACCGCCTTCTCCACCGTAGTAAATTAATACGTTGTAGCGTGGGCTGTATTAATTGTAATTTAATCCCCACGTTTATATTTATATAATATTATTATTATTGTGTACAGTACGGTATAATAATAGTAAAACACCATACATTTTATTTACAACCACTAATAAAAATATTTTTTTACAACCAATTTATTATTATATAGATCTATATATTTACTCAACAACTACTTCAATTCAACCAATATTCTTAAATTGTTGGATTGAACTACCTCAGTTTTCACAGTCTACAATTTCAACTGAATCAAATCACTAAGATAGAGAAAAAAAGAAAGTTTCATAGATTTAAGACATCGTATTTAATAGATCTCGTGCATAATTATACTTAGATAAGAAGAATAGATTTGATTATTCTATTGAATTATCAACAACAACTCATCCAACCATCCATCCACCATATCATTCACGTACTTATATCAAGAGAAACAGGGAACTAACCATTCCAACCTAGACCAACTAATCTCACTACTCCCAAACTTTTAATCACCTATCATGAAGTTTGGGAAAACTTATTTAACTCATCAAATTCCAGAATGGTCTATTTATTATATGAATTATAAACATTTAAAAAAAATTATAAAATCAATAGATAGTATAAAAAATTCAGATATTGAATTTGATGAAAATAAATATCCAGAAATAATATCGGAAACTTTAAGTTCATTTTTTTTTGAAATTGATAGAAATATTGAAGATGTTGATGAATTTTTTAATAATAAATTTAAAGAATATAAAAGAAGATTAAATAAAATTATTTCTGTATTAAATTTTAAAGATAATTTAATAAATTATAAAATTGAAAGTAAAGAAGAATTAGATGAAATTATAAGTATATTAATAGAATTAAGAATTTTATTTAGAAATTTAAAATGGTTTGGTGAATTAAATCATAAGGGATTTATAAAAATTTTAAAAAAATTAGATAAAAAGCTAACTTCTATATTAAATGAAGGACAAGTTAATAAACTGGAATTATCAAATAATAATAAAGAAGCTTATTTGTCAACAAGAATTGATGCATTACCTTTTGCAAATGAAACTGAATTATCAAATAATTTAGATATTATTCATAAAATTTTATTACAATTAGGTACATTAGGATTTAATAATAATGAAGAAATTAAATTAGAATCTTTGAATTTAAACACTAATCTAGAATCTTTTCAACAAATCTTGGAAGAAGATAATGTTGAAGAATTATCAAAAGAGCTACTTAAAAATAAAAATGATAAATTTAATATTTCTTTATTAAATAAAGCAGCATTAAATAACTCAACAAAATGTATTGATTTAATTTGGGAAAATTTAAATAATCTTTATGATAATAAAGATATAAATGGTAGAAATTTTTTTCATCAAAATATTATAAGTCTTGGTAAAAAACAATTTATAAAAGAAGAACAATTAACTCCTGGTGATTCCCCCAATTGGTTAATTGGTAGTACTAATGGTAGTGATAATAATAATATAAATAATACAAGTGGTTTACTTTATATATTAAATAAATTAGATGATAAAGATAAGAATTTAATTATATCAAAAGATCATTATAATAGAACTCCATTACATTATTCAGCACAATATGGATTAGTTCAAGTAACAAATATTTTATTGGATTTTTATACAAAATGGAAATTAATAGATAAAACAATTTCAATAGATAACATCGACGAATGGGGTGATCAAGAAAGTTTAACTCCTTTACATTTATCAATTATTGGTAAACATCCAAAAACAACAGAAATTTTAATTAAATTTAATAGTGCAAATACATTAACATGTCCAGATTTATTATTATTATCAGTAAAATTAAATTCAAGTAGAATTTTAAATTCTCTTATTAATGATGGTAAAATTGATATAAATTATACTAATATAAAACATAGAAATGAAACTGCTTTATATATTGCAACAAAATTAAATTTATATGATGTTGTTGAATTTTTATTAGAATCAAATTCAAATACAGAAATTGGTGAAAAAATTTTTGGTTGGACTCCTATTTTTATAGCAGCATGTGAAGGATATAAATCTATAGTTCAATTATTAATTGATTATGATGCAAATCATGATATTGTTGATGATTCAGGCTGGTTACCAATGGAACATGCATGTTTAAGAGGTCATTTAGAAGTTGCTGATTTATTAAGACCAAAAAATGAAAATTTATTATTATATGATACTTATCATCCTGAAAAAAATTTACCAAGAATTCCAAGTGAAGCTGCAAGTCCTTTATTACAAGCTACAACACATTCAAAAGATGATTTAGATTTTAATAATAGTATTGATAAATTACCTGAATCTCATAAACATGCAGTAAATGAATTTTATAAACAATTAAAAAATAATAATTCTTCAAATAATGTTTCAAGAAGTGTTTCACCAAAGAGAAGAAAAAAATATAAACCAATTAAATCTTTTGGTCATAGATATTTAGGAGAAGATGAAAAATTAATTTTAATTACTTTGGGGACAACTGATTTAAGAGATGATAATGTCCCAGTTGAATTAAATAAAATTTCATTAGCTAAATCTTTTGCTACAGAATTAGATACTGCATTATCATTATCAATTACATGTCGTCATAAATTAACAAATCAACCAGTTGAACCTTCGGTGGTTGTTGATTTACCATTAGAAGATTATCATGGAAGTGCAACTGATCCAATTACTTTTAAATTAAATAATAATTTACAAGTTGAAGATATTATTATAACATTTGATTTAATACCAACTTATCAAGTTAATAAAAAAATCTTAGGTAGAGCTATTGCTTTATTAAAAGATGCTTATACAAAAGTTGGACCCAATTTAAGATCTTTGAATAATAATATAACTATTCCTATAATAGAATCAACAAATTTAGATATATTAGGATTAATTAGATTTGAATATTTACAAGTATTACCATTTAAACATCATGCAATGAATATAGCAAGATCAGATACTTATTGGAAACAATTAGTTTCAACAAGAGTTATTGGTCATAGAGGTTTAGGTAAAAATGAAAGTGGTAGACAATCATTACAATTAGGTGAAAATACTGTTGAATCATTTATTGCAGCTGCTTCATTAGGTGCATCATATGTTGAATTTGATGTTCAATTAACAAAAGATTTAATACCTGTTGTTTATCATGATTTTACAGTTGCTGAACTGGGTGTTGATATACCAATGCATTTATTAACTTTAGAACAATTCTTGGGATTAAATAAAACAAGAGAAAAAACAAATCATTCAATGGATGATGAAATATTAATTAGATCAAAACCAAGAGCTAAAAGTTCATTTCAATTACAAAATGGTTTAAATCATCACACACATCATCATAATGAAGATTTTATTGATAAAGAATTTGAAAGTCAAATTAATGAAAGAATGAAATTAACCAAGACATGGAAAAATAAAGGTTATAAAGGAAATGCAAGAGGTACATCCATAGCATCAAATTTTGTAACTCTCAAAGATTTATTTAAAAAATTACCAAAAAATGTTGGTTTTAATATTGAATTAAAATATCCAATGTTAGATGAAGCAGAACAAGAAAGTATGGGAGAAATTTCAATTGATTTAAATCTTTATTTAGATACTATTTTAAAGCTTATATATGATGAAAATTTAAATAATCGTCATATTGTTTTTTCATCTTTCCATCCTGATGTTTGCTTGTTGTTAAGTTTAAAACAACCAACTATGCCCATATTATTTTTAACTGAAGCTGGAACTGCAAAAATGGCAGATATAAGAGCATCATCATTACAAAATGCTATTAGATTTGCTAAAAAATGGAATTTATTAGGTATTGTATCTGCAGCAAAAACATTAGTTAAAACTCCAAGATTAGCTCAAGTTATAAAATCAAGTGGTTTAGTTTGTGTTACTTATGGAGTTGAAAATAATGAACCTGAATTAGCTAAAATTCAAATGAGAGCTGGTGTTGATGCTGTTATTGTTGATAGTGTTTTAGCTGTTAGAGAAGGGTTAAGAGAACATAATAATACTGTTAAAGAATTTGAAGATTCAAGTAACAGTGAATAGAAAAATTTTGATGAAAATTGTTTGATGAATAAACTTAGATATAGAAGGTTAGGTTAGCATACAATTTAAACACACTAGAAATGTCTTTACTTATGAGTTAAGAGTAGTAGATTGTCTTCTTTCATTGTATTCATTGTGTTTGATCTTATTGTATTGACTCTATTTAATTTTTTTTTTTTTTTTTTTTTTTTTTTAAACACAGTATT
>NW_026261500.1:0-14324 GCF_024610245.1 Lodderomyces pseudojiufengensis
AACAATCTTGAAACGCTATATGGTAGCAAATCAATGAGACACGTCCAAGAATTTATTTTTCAATATTTTTCATGGTAAAAAGAAAAATAGTGGCAACCAATATCAAAAAGAACCATCGTTGTTAATCATCAACGCAAATCAATTATCATAAATCTCATGTCAAAAGTGAAAAATGGAAATATTTCTTAAACTACCCGAAGAATTATGGATCTTAATTATCAAGTATATTAATGATGAATCAAAGATTGAGGAGTTATGTTTGATCCCAGCTTTACAAAAATATGCTATACAAGCAAGGTATTCCGAATTTGTAATTGATGGCCCAATAGCTCGTTCAAGCCCAATATGTCGTTCAGATGGATCAATAAAAAACTTATTAAAACTATATGAAGTATACAATTTCAAACCTTCAAGAATTATTCTTGAAGCAACTAAATTAAGTGAATTGCTCAAAGTACGTATTGCTGAGTCACAAGATACAAGGAACTTTGAAGTTGAAACTGTGAGTCTTTACGGTCACGCAGAATTTGAAATCAAGATAACAGAAGGAATGTATGTTGATTTAAAACTGATATTTAAAAAAGTCAATGTTATCGGGGTTTATATATCAGGATCTTATCCAATTAACCTCTTAGATAATGAAGTAATGGAACTTCAGACTTATTTGGAAGCCATTCAAACTAGCAAGATAGAGTTCATGAATTTGATTTATAGTAAGGGTTTTGCAGTTAAATTTCCTACATCTTTAAAGAAATTGAAGTTACATATGATCCCAGACAAAATTGAGATCAATTTGAGCGAATTACAAAGTCTTGAATATTTTGAATGCTGCAACTTAAAAGGAGTGAAATCAATAGATGCTCTTCATTTGTCTAAAACAATACGGTCCATCAAACTTGCGGGGTGTCAATTTGAAACCTTGGGAAACTTAAAAAACTATGATAACTTAAGGTCTTTTGGTATTGAGGCTCGTATTAATTTATTTGAAATGTTCAAGCTCACCTTCCCAGATTCATTGGAAAGGTTGATATTAGGTTCTTATTTTACTCATTACGATGTTATTGCTTTATCTAATGATGTGATAGGAGGAACAAACAATCATTTTGAAATTTCAGACTTCTCAGATGACATGAAATACTTACAAATTGGGTCCAAGTTCAAACTTCCTCCAAACCTAAAAGTGTTAGGGATTTATGGTATTCCAAAAAGTTTAGAGTTTAAATATATTCCAAGCTTAGGGGCACTCAATAGCTTGGAACTTTGTGGTATTAAAATTAGATTAAACGAAGTTTTTATTTCTTTACCAAGGATTATGATGAAACTTGAAATTAATCGTTGTGAAGTTAATGATGTTGAGAGGGACTTAAAATATCCTAAAGTAAGACAATTCAATTTTTTATACAATCAAGTATCCAATATTTTTCAAATAGATTTGAAAGAAATGGTAGATCTAGATCGATTGGAGATCTGTGAAAACACATTGGTTGTTCCGGGCTCTGAAGAAATAAAACTTGATCCTTTTCAATTCCTCATTGGTGAATATGATTTGCTTGATGAAACTAACGAATCTTTGAATAAGAAAAGAAAAGTAAGTAAAACATTTAAAACATTGCAAATTGATCTATCTGGTATCACATATATGAGTTTAAGTAGATCTGAATTCAATAACTCAGAAGGCACAGTCATCAATACTTCAAACGGCATTATCCAACTTCCTTCACAAATTTGTATTAAAGGCTGTACAATCTTGAAAACTTTGCACTTGTTTGACTTGGGGATTAAAATATTGGATTTACACAGATTTCCTCCTTCCTTGAGTGATTTACGAATGACAAATTTAGAGCTATTTCAAATAAAAGGTGAGTTCAGCTTGTTAAGTCAGTTAACAAAGTTATGGTTGGTTAAGATTGGAATCACTTATTCAATGTTGGTCTTGCAAAGGTTTCCATCAACGTTGAAAGATTTGGATTTATCTAAGAATAAGATTGAAGATTTGACTTGCTTAAAAATAGATAATTGTGACAAATTGCATCATTTGGTTTTGAAAGAAGTTACTGGACTGATAAACCCAAAGGGTGCAGATGAATTGAAGAAAATGTTGGTTGCATTAGCTCGTGATGCCTCTCAATCTTTTGGAGAAGTAACAACGTATGATTCAGAAGTTGTGTTTCGGGTCATTAATGGGAATGATAAGGATTAAACCAACCAATTTTATTTTGATTGCAATCAAATGTGAAATTGTTTGAATTTGTGAAACTGGATATAGTTATAATGAAATAAAATGTTTTGAGGTAACAACATCTGAAACTAACTTCTAGTATCTGAAATAATACAACTTTTAAAAAACTATTAAATAAATGTATTTTCTTTGTAGAAAGAATATCTCAGTGAGAAAACTAATTAATAAATTTAAAACGGTAAAAAATATTGGAAATTCGTCTATATCTAAGATAGTCTTTAAGCCTTAGACGAATTTCAATTGATGGTGATAACTAAACTGAAATTTTAGGTATTTCCATTGTCACTGAGGTAGGAAATATCTAGCTGACGCAATATTTACAACAAGTGTACTTTTACCACTACAAGTTCAATCTTATTTTAAATGAATCTTTTTCCAGATTAATGAGAACATCTTCCAATTGATTTAGCAAATATATATGTTTGGGATTATTGAAAAGATTGCCTATTCACTTATCAGTTTTCATTAAAACGATAAAGGTTGAAAAATAATTTAATTTTTGTCTGAATGTGAATTTTGGGTTATCTGATGTTCGACGAAGAACAAAAGAGATAAATGCTTTTACAAGAGGTCATGATTTTCATCAACATATTTTAAAATTCAAGAAGATATTCAAAATATTATTTAACTCATCTAATAAACTATAACTAAATATTAATTATAAACCAAAAAAATCAATTTTGTTTTGTTGGATGTGATAATCGTAAAACTCTTGTGGAACATCAACACCATTTTTTTCAAAATATTCAAAATATTGTTTAAAATATCTCATTTCAATAGTAGTAAAAAATGTGAAAACTTCTGAAACTCCATGTTTTTTATACTTTTCGATTCTAATAAGATAATTATCCAATTTAGTTGATTCAAAATCAATAACATATTCTTTACCTTTAATAAAATTACAATCATGAGTTACTAAAATTGCATCTTTATTTATTACCTCTTGTTCAATTGATTCAATTTCTGTGGGTGGTATTTTAGAAAATAATTGATATGCCCAAACTCCGTTTTGTCTTAAAGATATAGTTATTTTTCCAGCATCTTTTTTACTTGGAACAACGACAACAACATTTTCACCAAACTCTTTAGATTTTCTAATAAATGAATCTCTAAGCTTGAGTAATTCATTAACTTTAGCAATTAAAGCAATTTTTTTGGATTCTAAATCTCTACTTTCGATTTGATTTTTGGTCAATGATTTGAATTCTTTTTTGGATAAATTTGAGATATTTAAAGGATCATTGACATCAACTAAAACCAATTTTTTTTGCATATCTCTACCACCAGTTTTTATGTTATAATTGACATTTAATGTATCACTAAATTTGGTGATGAATGATTTGGCATCACTTGATAAACTTGTAGCAAACCAAACAAAAGTAGTTGATTCATTAAATCTAAATATTGCTTCCATAAATGATTCTTCTTGTACTTTCAAAAATAAATTCACTTTATCAATAATTACTAAACTTGTTTTGTAAGTTTTCAACTTATCTAAAAATACAGCTTCACAAAAATGATTAGGATGAATTATAAGATAATGTTGAGTCTTTTGAACAGCTACTGGGTTATAAATATTTCCATGAAATAGTTCTGATTTATTCAATTTGAGTGATAATAAAGCCATTATTTTCCATACAGAATCTGTAACTATAACCACCAGTGGTGAAACACATTCAGTTAAATTTCCTTCTTTATCACGGGAATTAATTAAATGTTCCATCGTAATAACAGCAGAACAATTTTGAATATCTTCTTGATCTTTAATTCCTATATTTAATATTGATCTTTGCTCTTTGATGCATGGTATTGTATATCCCATACTAGGAACAAATTCAATTTTATGTTCTTGCATGATTTCAAAAAGCTGTTCATTTATATATTTTTTCAAATCTACCATACAAGTTACGGGATCCATTATGTTTTCTCCTTCTGGTTTAAGACAATAATTTGAGTTGACATCAAAAAAGTCTGAGGTTGTTATAGTTTGTTGAGTACTAGACGATTCTTGTTGATTGATGTCTTTTAATCCTGGTGGATTTGATTTTGATTTTGATTTTGATTTTGATCTTGATCTTGATTTAGTTTTTGGTTTTGAATTTGATGTCTTCGATTTTGGAGGTAAATGAGGTAATTGAGATATAGTAGTTGGATTTTGACTCAATGAAGTTGTATTTGGATTTAAAGAAGAATTAGTTAATGAATTTTGAACAGATGATTGAATGTGTGGTGGTGTGATAATCAAATTATAATGTAAATTCAAAATTGATGATGATGATGATGATGATGATGATGATGAATTTGGTTTGAACTTTTTTGTTGGAGGTGATTGATACATTATTTGATGAATACTTTAATGAATTTGAATGATTAATCGTAATGATCATGAAACAAGAAAATCATTCATTATTTGAACTTTTTGAAGGAATTTCAACCTGTATTTATTTAAAAGTATTATATTGTTGAAATCATTTGTGTAATTCTTCATAATCGATATTTGATGATATTAATCATTTGGATGTTTAATAGTTAGAAAATGTATTAGATATTTTGATAATAAATTTTTATCAATTTAATTTTTTTCTTGTCAAAATTGTGTCGATACACTTTATAATTTATGCCGTAGAAAATTCAAAGTGTTGATCTATACAGTCAAATTTTAAGCTTTTAAAAAAGTATACACATTTTACAAAATGCCATAAAACTTTAAATTCTATTAAATTTTCATACCAAAAACTTGTAATTTTAATTCTATTAAATTTGATGAAGTTAATTTCCAAAGATTTGATTAATTATCCAGTAGCTGTAATAACCAGATATTCAATTAGCTTTATCTCTTTATAAATTGACAATAAAATTTGTTTAGAGTCTAATATGAAACATATAGTGTATGGTTTCACAAGTTTTAATTTTTAAACTATAGATTAAATTTACGATAGATCTAATTAATGTTTGTGTAATATCCCACAGAAAAAAAATATCAACTTATCAAACAAATTATTTTATACAGGAAAAGGGCATTTTTGAAAAATCATTATACATTTGTAACATATACCAAAATTATCAATCATTGAATACCAATTATGAATCACAACACAAAGAGTATCAACAGTATAAGAATGCTACAAAAATCCTTAGAAAATGCTTAATTTATGAAATGTTAATTTGTTATTGAACCATACTTCCAAATCATTTCAATTCAATCAACCTTTCATATAATAATGTATCAACCAAGACCAATTAAGAAATTTAAACCAAACTCATACTCATCATCATCAGCATTAACATCAACAGTATCATCAACAATATCAAATTTTAACTTCCGGTCATTTCCACCTCCTGATTCTCCAACAACTTCAGTATTGGATCAAAATTACAGAACAACACCAGATAATTCATCAAGTAACTACATTTATAATCAAAATAATTTCCTGCCTTTATCTATAAATCCAGACAATCAAGAATTCAATTCAGCTTCGAAGCCAATTCTTAATGAAATAGAAAGATTCAATTCAAAATATGCTGTAAAAACCAAAGGTGAAATTCCATTTGATCCAATAAGTGACACAACCGCTTTAAAAATAAGTTTAGGTAAAAGTTTATTTGATGTGATAAAAATGTATAAAATTGGATTTTTAACTAGCTTTGGCTATACAATTCCTAGTGTCAAAAACTCGAAATCAATTTTAAATTTATCAGTTAATGATCCGGATGAAATTCAAAAATGTATTGGGATTACAACAACATACTATTCATACAGATGCATAGATATTGAAACAATCAATAAAAGTGCTTCACCCGTGGTTATTTTGGTCACTGAAGCTGTTGACCCAGTAATGGATATATTAGAAAAATTAGAATTCTATGGTTTATTTATCAAAAACATATTCAATCCAAATGATATACAAAGACCACTGGATATACTTATAATTAGGCCATTTCAATTTTGTGAATCAATTTTGCAGGGAAATTTGAAAGTTCATGATACAAAGTTAGTTATCATAGATGATGTTGAAATATTTTTCAAACTTCAAAATATAGTTTTCAAGTTAACTTTGGATAAATTTAAAATATCAACAATTTTTGTTTGGTTTGCTAGTAAATTATCCAGTGAATTTAAATCCTATCTCATCAACTTCAATGATGTTATAAGCATTGAATATAATTACAAAAATTCCCTCGATAAGACAAATAAAAGATTAAAATTGGTCAAGTTCAAGAATCCATTAATTGTTTTGTCTCAAGCCGAACTCAACAAATTGCCCAAACATCAACGAAGAGAAAGAGTAAGAAAATCAAATCAACTTGCTTTACAAGCTAAAGTTGATGAACTAGTCAAAATTAAGGAATCATTTGCTAAAGATAATGAATTATTTGGTAAAAATGTTATTGTTTATGTAAAAGGTAGAAAAGATGCTGCTCAAATAGCTAATTCCTTAAGACAACAATCAATTCAAGCCTTTCATATATTTTCAAAACTTCCTTTCGAAGAAAAAGAAGAAATTGAACAAGCTGTAAGACAAAAAGATGCAATTTTAATTACTCATGATACAAGATTTTTAAAAGATAAAGGATTAATCATTGAATTTGAAGCTACAAGATTCAACAGCTATCTTAATAGAGTCAACAATTATGGAAAAAATGCAATTGAACATATTATCACTTTCTTTACTTTTGACGATATGAAATATTTCAAAAGTTACCAAATATTTTTTGAAAAAAATGGTATTGAAATTGCCAAAGAATTTTATGATCATCTTGATGAACAAAGTAATTAAATAAAATTTTTATACTTCAATAGTTGATAGTTAGTTATTTGTTTATATAGATATATATCTAGAAGCTAGTACTTCTTAAATTTTCAACATTTGTAGATTTGACTATTTACTCCAGATTATTTTTTGAGGAAATATCCTATGAATATGACGACAAAATAAGCAAATTATTAGCATCAACTAATTCATAAATGAATCTGGTTATGTAAAATGAGATCTAGTAATGGTAAAACAGGATAATTTCAATAGAAAAATTCTACTCAAATTAATTAAAAGCATCTATGCTTTTTGGAACTTGAAACTTTCTTATATTATCTTCTCCATGTTGGTCGTTAATTTAGAGGATGTTGAAATCAAAACTATACGGCTGAAACTAGGTCCTTGAAATCTTTTGATGAAGTATGAAATAAAAATTCCAAATGATATGATATTCTATAAATTCATTTCAGAGAAACATTTTTGTGACATGGAATTCTTAATTCCCATGTCATTTTAATTATTCTCGAATTCTTTACATATTCCACGAACAACTGAACCAATGAATAGTTTATACTCACACTGTTCTTTAAAACTTTAGACGGTGAAGCACATACCAACCATAGATGTTTCAAAGGCAATGCCTATCCAATTTGAAGTCACAACTTTAGCTAGTGGCTAATTTTTTGTCCACGGAATTTGAGTTGTTCCATAAATACAATCGAAAGTTTATTTCATGGTTACTGCTGAGCTGAGTGTAAAGATTTAATTAAGAAAACCCCGTTGATGATCTTAGAAAGATCACAGAATTTTTAATTTGAATAAATAATGATAGGCACCTTGTTTTAAATTTATACAGTTTAAAGAAATCAAAGAGTCGGAAGAATTATACCCAATTTATCTCAAATGATTTTCATTCAATTCAATCTTCATAAACAAAATTATCAGCCGTTTCATGATTTATGCTCAAGTTTATGGAGGTTGTAAGCATGATACGCAACTACTTTACAATATTATTTTCCAGTTCATGGATACTGTGATTTGAAATTATCTAATGTAAATTGGGTCTGTTGTATGTTTTATCAATCATCAATATTGAACTTACAAATCTTGCGGTCAAAAGTCCATTTGGATGTCATAACCAAGTAAAAAGGCTTATTGGATTGAAACGTAATACTCAAGCTCAATTTTTAACTGGACAAAAATCACGATTTTGAAAATTTTGAAGAAAGAATAGAATTTTGGTAATCAGGTTTCATATTTTCTTTTAAAAGAAGTAAATTTAGAATGTGGTAATAAATAAAGAAGTAAAAAAGATTGCTTTTGATGAATTATCTTTGGCATATTTAATTGAATTACACTTTCAGGAAAATTTTTGATAGACAATTTCAAAAAATTTATTAGAGTTTGTCTTCAAAGTTATGTTACAAACTAATAAACTGCTTTGAGAGCAATTTCGAAAACTTTGATGAAAAAGGCAAGATGTGTAACCATCGAGATACTGAATCCAATGAAGTTAATGTTGTTAATGAAAAACCCTTTTTACAAATTTTAATATAACAAAATGTTGTTAATGAAAAACCCTTTCTACAAATTTTAATTTAACAAATGGAACTATGATTATTAAGTTTGGTTTGTCTTAGACTCGAATCATCTCGCGTGCTGAGTTTGCTATATCGATTACGAATGGTTATTCTGATATTTCTTTGAGTTCTTGAATTAGACGAAACAATCTTGAAACGCTATATGGTAGCAAATCAATGAGACACGTCCAAGAATTTAATTTTCAATATTTTTCATGGTAAAAAGAAAAATAGTGGCAACCAATATCAAAAAGAACTATCGTTGTTAATTATCAACACAAACCAATTATCATAAATCTTATGTCAAAAGTAAAAGATGGAAATATTTCTTAAACTACCAGAAGAAATATGGATCTTAATTATCAAGTATATTAATAATAAATCAAAAATTGAAGAGTTATTCTTAATCCCGACTTTAAAAAGATATGCTATACAAGCAAGGTATTCTGAATTTGAACTTGATGGCTCAATAAGTCGTTTAGATGGATCAATAAAAGACTTACTAAATCTATATGAAGTATACAATTTCACACCTTCAAGAATCGTTCTTGAAGCAACCAAATTGAGTGAATTGTTAAATGTACCTATTGCTGAATTGCAGAATACAAGGAATTTTGAAGTTAAAACTAAGAATCCTTACGCTCACGCAGAATTTGAAATCAAGATAACAGACGGAATGAATGTTGATTTAAAACTGATATTTGAAAAAGTCAATGTTGTTGGGATTTGTTTATCAGGATCTAATCCATTTGATATCTTGAAAGTTGATGTAAATGAAATTAAAAATTATTTGGAAATCATCAAAACTAAAAAGTTAGAGCTTATGGAAACAATTTGTGGCAGTGATTTTGAGATTAATTTTCCTACATCTTTGAGAAAATTGGCATTAAATTTTATACGGGAAGATAGAGAGTTCAATTTTGATATTAATTTGAGTGATTTACATTGCCTTGAATATTTTGAATGCGGTGACTTAAATGGTGTAAAATCCTTAGATGCATTTCATTTGAGTAGGACAGTACGATCTATCATACTTTATGAATGTCAATTTGAAACTTTGGGAAACTTAAAAAGGTATGATAACTTAAGGTCCATCGAGGTTTATGATTGTAAGAATTTATTCGGAATGTTCAAGTGCACTTTCCCAAAATCATTGGAACGATTGATATTATGTCCTGATTTTGAAGAATCTGATATTGCTGAATTATATACGTTTGTGAAAGCAGGAATAAATAAACATTTTGAAATTTCGGAATTCTCAAATGACGGGAAATATTTACAGGTAGGGTCCAACTTCAAACTTCTTTCAAACCCAAAAGTTTTAGTAATTTATAGCCGTGATTACGTGGGTTTAATGTTTGGGTATAATTCAGGCTTAGCTGCACTCAATAGTTTGGAGCTTTGGGGCATTAAAATTACATTAAACGAGGTTTTTATTTCTTTACCAAGGATTATGATGAAACTAAGAATTATTTGTTGTGTTGTTACAAATGTTGATAGGGAGTTAAAATATCCTAAAGTAAGACAATTCGATTTTTTATACAATCAAGTATCCAATATTTTTCAAATTGATTTGAAAGGAATGGTAAATTTAAATCATTTAGAGATCAGAAACAATTCTTTGGTAGTACCGGGCTCTGAAGAGATAAAACTTGATCCTTGTCAATTCCTCACTGGTGAATATGATATGCTTGATGAAACTAGCGAATTTTTGAATAAGAAAAGAAAAGTAAGTAAAACATTTGAAACATGTCAAATTGATCTATCTGGTATCACATATATGAGTTTAAGTAGATCTGAATTCAATAACTCAGAAGGCACAGTCATCAATACTTCAAACGGCATTATCCAACTTCCTTCACAAATTTGTATTAAAGGCTGTACAATCTTGAAGACTTTGCACTTGTTTGACTTGGGAATTAAAATATTGGATTTACACAGATTTCCTCCTTCCTTGAGTGATTTACAAATGACAAATTTAGAGATAATTCAAATAAAAGGTGAGTTCAGCTTGTTAAATCAATTAACAAAGTTATGGTTGGTCAACATTGGAATCACTTCTTCAATGTTGGTCCAGCAAAGGTTTCCATCAACGTTGAAAGATTTGGATTTATCTAAAAATCAAATTGAGGATTTGACTTGCTTACATATAGATAATTGTAAAGAATTGCATCATTTAATTTTGAATCAAGTAACTGGACTGCTAAATCCAAAAGGTGCTGATGAATTGAAGAAAATGTTTGTTGAGTTAGTTGGTATTTCCCGTCCATCTTTAGGAGAAGTAACAACGTATGATTTAAAAGTTGTGTTTCGGATAGTTGATGGGATTGCTGAAGAGTAAATGAACCTTCAAAATTTAACTCGATTACAATTAATGGCCAAAATTATATAAATTGGTGGAGCTGAATATAGATATAATAAAATAAAATTATATTTCTGAATCATTATATACGTGGTCGACCAATCACGTCTCGATTAATTGTAGTACATTCTCTGCAAAAACTTCACACTGGGAGTATCAAATGATAACTTTATGACAAACCCTTTTGAAAATCTAATTTACTTACATTGGCAGTTTAAAGCTAATTCGCTGAAAATTTGAAAGAGCTAATTTAAGCAAGGAAAAGTTTGATTGGAAGTGTGCAAAGTTGAATCAGTTCAACATGTAGAGTCCAGAGTTAGTAGCTGGGAAAAAGACTTCGGTTCATTTATAACATTATTTCCATTCACTGATCCTAAAAACACTGGATAGTTTCACTTATTTTGTTTTATTGATCTTACTATAAATGAATAGCTTCTTGATTTTATAATAATCGAATAGACTGGTGAATTAACTTCTTCAATAGAAATTAATGTGTATACTTAATTTTGCAAATTGTGCATGTTCAAGACAAAACCATTTTAATAAATTTTACCCAGTATTTTAAATCAATTTCGTTTTGTTGAAAGGAATTACTAAATTAGTTTTTGATTTTAGATAATTTTGCATGAATTTTATTGTTCACATCTTATATCTTCAATTAGTTCATCACTTCTTATTTTTTATGTAATATTGGCTTGTTGAATTAAATATAGTGTTGATTAAGATGATATTTTCTTTCCAGAACAGAACAATTTCAACAATATGTTCATAAGTTCAAGAACAAAAGAATAATCCAAATAAAGAGACCTCTAAGGGGAAAGTGATTATTGTTAACGTTGATATTAAATATGGTCGAATGAGAATTTAAATTTATCGTGCATTGGTACACTACATTTTTACATAACGCAAAAAAAGCGCTTTAAAAAATACGGTGGAAATTGCGCTTAATTAGAAATAAAGAGAAAAGAGAAAACAGAAAACTTTAAGTTTTGAAACAAACATCGAAAAGTAATATATTATTAAAATATATACCGAAAAAACAATAACAAAACTATGAAATTAAAAACAACAACTATGAAAACTGTTATAAAAATCAACTAATTTAATAGTTTTCATCAAAATTAAAGCATCAAAGCAATACCTAATCACGAATTTTCAAACCATTTATTTCTGGATCAATGCAAAATACTGAAAGACATGGCTTATAATCTTTACATTCAATATCATCAAAAGCTGTTACACGATTTGATAAATTTGCCAAGGATTCACTTTGATAATATTTTACTGAAATTTCTTTCAAAGGGTTTGCCTGATTTTCAATGAATTTTGCACTTATATTTTGAAAACCTGCAATTTCACTCTTTTTCCATTTTCTTAATTTTTTAGCCAATTTTTCATCATATGGATGTTGAGTTTCTTTGAATGGGAATGCATTTGCATGTTTATATGTTAATTGAATTTTCGTGGTACTGGCTGGTCGATCAGGTAATACATCTTCATCATCATCATCAACAGTATTTTCATCACCACTATCTTCAGAATCAGATTCAAAAATAATCCCGCTAATATCATCTAACAATTTTTGAGAAGTGATATGATTGTGTAACAAATTTCTTGCATATAAGGACATGATTAATGGTACTTTATGTTCAAGATCGATATATAAACAACTTAAAACATTATTCAAAGGTCTTACCGTCCAAGCATAATTCAATTCTGGTCTTGGGGTGAATATAAATAAATCAATTTCAATTGTATTTGCAGTATCAGCTACAAACCATGTTTCTTCATTAAAACTTTCAAACTTTTTTAAAATTTTGCAATCTAAATGTAAAACAATTGAATTTGATTTATTTTCAAAATCAACTTTAATATCATAACCTCTTGATTTCCAAAATAATAATAAGTATTTTGCAATATGTTTTAAATAATCTGGCTGTTCATTATTTAATATGATATCTCCATTTGCATATAAATCATAAATGACTTTGAACCCATCTGCAGGTAAAGTTGGAAATTTTGATATGTTAGAATTTATGGAAGCAACGTAGGTTTCCACTGCCCCTTTTGAATTTTTTATTGTGGTATGATAGAAATCAATTTCCACATTATTGGTACTTGGATATGATGAAGATGATGTTGAAGTCATTTTTTAATTTTGAGAACTCAATAATGGCATAAAGTGGTGATTTTATGTGAGTTGATGAGTTGATAAAACTTTGAATTTAAAAAAAAGACCAGTAAAATTAAAGTTTAAATCTAGTTTTTTGAAATTAATTGTATTTATATATTAAAAATTATTATAACGACTTTATAGTAATAAAACTATACGACATGAATGAAAGAAATAAAAATAAATCTACACCAATATTAATTTTACTAATTCACGATTAGATTTAATAAAAAACTTAAATTTAGTATGATAGAGCTAAATTCAGGTCAATGGGTGATAGGTTTATGGTAAAAACAAAATACTTATTAACTATACTATTGGTTTCAAACTTCATGTCACTTTCAAAAAAATATATATATAAACTTAATGTCGTTCTGACTTTTAATTAAATTCAAATTTATATGCAAGAGTCGTGTCCTGGTCATGTTTCAGATTTAGTATCGTCTAAATTATCAACAACTAAGAAAAAATAAATAATTAATTTTCTTCTCCACTTGATTACCACATAACTTTAATTAATGACTTATTCCGTTTCATTTAATATTTGAGTCTCTGTTTGTCCCTTTTATTTTGTTGTTTAATATATCATTTAGCTGAAAATCATGAACCAAGTCATAAATTGATTGTTTCTTGTTTTTTTTGCCAATATAGAAGTGATTTATTTGCTTAGCTTTGAGGTTTTGTGGAACTTTTCTGCTATATTCAGAACATCTCTAGGCTGTTTCATTTTGATTTCATAACCTTTAAAGTTAAATGGTCAATTCATGAACGCATAAAAGTTGCATATTTAAACTCACTTTCTATTATCAAGACTCTACCGAATCAATATTATTTGGAATATACTTTATCAGCAACCTAGTTGATCAATTTGATATTTCAATTTCGGCTAGACACTAAGTTCGTTTGTTGTAACTTCTGATATTAATGGTGATTTACTGTAAAGCATTCAAAATTTGAATAGTTCAATATAATTGGAGTATAAGAGACACGTTGATCAAAAATATCAAAGCACATCAAAAAAAAAAAAGTTGTATCTTTCGTTATCTTTCATTACATTTCTCTACTTAGTTTTTGCATACAATGTACTTTATGTAATTAAAACTTATATGAAGCCTCTGAATAGACTTAGTTTGGCTTGGTGCTGCAGGTTACGTTGATTATACTACTAAATGTTGTGAAGAAGATTCAGGAATTACAACTTTCGCTGATGAATTTG
>NW_026261499.1:0-12435 GCF_024610245.1 Lodderomyces pseudojiufengensis
CCCAAAACTAGATTTTTGGTGCAAAATTTGGAATGAAATGAAATGCGTCCCACCGAGCCAGGCTTAACAGACTTAAGGATTCTGAATGTGACTAGACTATGTCACTGCCGTCAGTTTCACAATACACCTGCACTAATTGATAATTGATTATTGAGCCTAGGTGAAATGCCCAAAACTAGATTTTTGGTGCAAAATTTGGAATGAAATGAAATGCGTCCCACCGAGCCAGGCTTAACAGACTTAAGGATTCTGAATGTGACTAGACTATGTCACTACCGTCAGTTTCACAATACAGCTGCACTAATTGATAATTGATTATTGAGCTAAGGTGAAACTCTCATAATTGAATTTTTGGGGCAAAATTTGGCAAGAAATTATATGCGTCCCACCGAGCCAGGCTTAACAGAGCTAAGGATTCTGAAGGTAACTAGATTATGTCTCTGCCATAAATTTCACTATACGCCTGCACTAATTGATAATTAATTATTGAGTTAAGGTGAAATTCCCAAAATTGAATTTTTGGTGCAAAGTTTAGAATGAAATGGAATGCGTCCCACCGAGCCAGGCTTAACAGACCTAAGGATTCTTATTCTGCCTATATAAACTCACGGACGTCAGTTTCATAATATACCTGCAATAATTGATGATTGATTATTGAGCTAAGATGAAATTCTCAAAATTGTATTTTTGGTGCAAAATTTAAAATGCGATCAATTCCATGCCTAACATGCCACGCTTAACAGATTTAAGGATTCTGAATGTAACTAGATTATGTCTCTGCCATGAATTTTACTATGAACCTGCAATAATTGATGATTGATTATTGAGCTGAGGTGAAATACCCAAGATTGAATTTTTGGTGCAAAATTTGGATTGAAATGAAATGCGTCCCAGCAAGCCAGGCTCAACAGACTTAGGGATTCAGGATGCAATTACATTATGTCTCTGCCTTGAAATTTACCATAAACCTGCAATAGTTGATGATTCATTATTGAGCTAACGCGAAATTCCCAAAATTGAATTTTTGGTGCAAAATTTAAAATGCGATCAATTCCATGCCTAACATGCCACGCTTAACAGATTTAAGGATTCTGAATGTAACTAGATTATGTCTCTGCCATGAATTTTACTATGAACCTGCAATAATTGATGATTGATTATTGAGCTGAGGTGAAATACCCAAGATTGAATTTTTGGTGCAAAATTTGGATTGAAATGAAATGCGTCCCAGCAAGCCAGGCTCAACAGACTTAGGGATTCAGGATGCAATTACATTATGTCTCTGCCTTGAAATTTACCATAAACCTGCAATAGTTGATGATTCATTATTGAGCTAACGCGAAATTCCCAAAATTGAATTTTTGGTGCAAAATTTAAAATGCGATCAATTCCATGCCTAACATGCCACGCTTAGCAGATTTAAGGATTCTGAATGTGACTAGATTATGCCGCTACCGGCACTTTCACAATAAGCGGCATTAATTGATAAGTAATCATTGAGCTAACGTGAAATTCCCAAAATTAAATTTTTGGTGCAAAATTAAAAATTCAATTAAAATGATTGCCCAATTGAACCAATCTTAGTAGTTATTGCGTTACTTATATGTTAAAGCCCTAGTTATTAACTTTATTACTAAAATTTGAAAAATCCTAATAGTTGATTATAGTTGTATGATGTTAAAAAAAATTCATTCCTTAAATAGGTTCAAGATTTCTAAATCAAGTCGAAATAGTCGCCCAATTATGTAAGCTCAAGATATTTCAAATTTGTATTTTAGTTTAAATCCATTTTTTCAAAATTATCAAATTAAACATTGTTAATAAATTTTATTTAATTCAAAAGACTTCGTTAAATTGAAAATTTAAATACTCACTAATTATGAGAATTCAAATTTTAATTAATGTAACGTCTGAGAATTTTATAAAACCTTGAGTTTAATAATGAATATTTCTCAATTCAAGCCCAGTCAATTTTTGTAGTAGTATCTTTTAATGATCTTTGTATATATATTATATTGAAATGTTGGACAAATAGACTCCAATTTTTTTTGCTTTTGCTTTTGCTTTTTATTTGTTCTATACTTTCCAAACTGTCATCAACTTGAAAAGCCGTCATTTCTCCATGGCTTTAAATAATTTAATTTCATTAATTTGATTGTATCATTATGAACTGTTTCTTGAGAGTAGTTGAATTTGGTGAATTTGAATATGTAGTTTATTTTTAAATCTTTAATATTGAATTCCTAGTTGCAAATTATGCATTAAATGAAGAATCATCTCTACTCATATCAATTTCTTTCAGTATATAAGTAATAGTTCTATGTGCATGCTTGGCATGGCCAGAAATTGGTTCGATTGAGTCGAAATCTTATAAATAAATTGACTTAATTATTCACGAACATATATTAAGTTTGACATGATTATTGGTTTGTATAAATTATTACAAGCCATTTAAATACCGAAACATAGCTTTGCTATTTTCATTCTTTGTTGCTGATGTCTAGTGATAAAATATTTAAATATCTAATTAAAAATCAAGTGTAGTGAATAGATGGAGTGAAATATGATGAAAAAAACAAAATTGGGAGATAGAACTTGATGAAAAGCCTACCTATCTATTCCTATCCATATTTTGGCTGTAGATGAAAAGTCTGAATTGTTCATCGATTTGTTTAAATATATGTCCATCTTTTCTTCTTACTTTGATGAAAAATTTCACGGATTTGTTGTCGTTAAAATATCACGTTTGGTAGTTCTACTTTCGACGTAAAAATTCAACAGTTTTTACTCCAGGTCGACCTAAATACATTTAGAACTTACAAAACATTTAGTAATAGTAAAAGTTAAAATGTTAAGATTATAGAGTTACACCTAATACAAATAACATTTAAAAAGTATTTTACTATAGTTTTATAAATGCCTTTAGTATTTTTTGGATCCTAAGAAAAATCATAAATTCATTTCTGGTGTTTCGCTCGTTACTGGTGAGTCTTTTTTTGCTCATTATTTATTTGTAAAAGTAGAATTCGACCTTCATGAATAAACGTGGCCGTTTTTAAAAAGAGCAGTCAATAGCCTTTAATCCTAACACAGAGACTGTAACTTAATGTGCCTTATGTTTCAATTGTAGATCAAAAGAAGAAGGTCTTTTTCTGGTTCTTGTTTGCAATAAAATAAATAACAATTTGTTATTGTGGTGACATCAATAAAACATAGATTAGATTGTTGGGATGATAATGATACCAATGATTTTTACCTTTATACTGATAATGAAATACTTTAATGAAGAAAGCTTAAATTTAAAAATAAACTATTAAATGATCAAATGAATTTTTTTTCTTAATATATTGAACGTAGGGTAGTAAGTAATATGATTTACACAATTTATATGTTTAATAGTTCAACCAGCCATTTCGAAGCATATATTCCAAGTTGAATCTCTTTTTTAAATTAATGATATTACAACAAATCTTTAAAAGGGGCTATATATTAATACATTTCAATTGAATTTTACTTAGAGATTATAAAATATCAGTATATGTATATTACTTATTATAAGTTACAATAGTATAAAAGTTCTTATATACCGGAATTTGGTTTGCATTATTTTGCATCCATTTAATTTTTTGTTTTGTTTTAGATCTCTTACTCTATTTTTCATATGAAACATAGACAAACATTTTGTTAAACGACTAATATACAATTCAGTTCTTATACGATTGGGAAAATAAAATGAATACTTAGCCTCAATTGGGATAACTGGAAATTTACAAATAACTTTTGTTTTTTAAGTTTTTAAATATTATTAGACAAATCTTATGTTTATATTCTGGGCAAATTTATAGTTTCATGAAAAAATAATATTTATAATCCTAACTAATTTTTTAAAATGAAAAATGTTGATTTGTTCAAATTTTTAAACTTTTAACAGGGCAGAAATATTATAAAAGGTTGTTATCCACCTGTAAAATTTTGTATTTTAATTCAAGTAATATACTTAACTCATTTTTACCCATTTTTAGAAATTCATTATTGATACATATTTTACAATATTATAAATCATATTTCAAATAAAAATAAATATAAGAATATTCGTCACATTTAAATAATTTTTCAAGACTTGATTATATATATATAATAACATACATATACAATTTTCTTCTAATTTCCATAAAATTTTTATTTTTATACAATTTCAAATTTTGAAAAATTTAAAAAACTTCATTGATACAAAAAAGAACTAGAAATAATCTATAACAATAAAGAAAATTTTATTCTTCAAGAAACTAATCTAATTAAAGAAATCAAGAGATCTTAGATAAGAACCTTTTTCTTCATTCAAATCTATTTTAGAACTACTGAGATAAAGAAAAAAGAGGTATGAAATTATTCAATTCAATTCTTTTAACTGGTTTAATATCAGCAATTGGTATAAATGCAACCACTACGACCACTTCAACAACTGCTAATACTTCAACTTCAACAACATCAACATCAAATAACTCATGTTCATTTTCATCAACAACAATTAGTGCACTTACTGCAGTTGAACAAGTTAATTCATGTCCAACATTAGATGGAACAATTTTAATTACAGGAAATGAAATTTCAGAAATAAATTTAAATTCAATAAATCAATTAAATGCAAATTTAACAATTTATAATTCAAGTACAATTAATACAATAAATTTAAATTCAATAGAAAATATAACAGGTTCATTAAATTTTAATAATTTAACTCAATTAAGAACTATAAATTTAAATTTAATTGAAATGGCTCAAGATTTACAATTTATTTCATTACCAAATTTTGAAAATTTAAATTTAAATTCAGATGTTTTAAAAGCTGGTAGAATTATTTTATCAAATACTGCTTTAAGTAATCTTAATGGTTTAGCATTATTTGATTCAATTGAATATATTAATATAAATAATAATAAAAATATGTCACAATTAAATTTTGAAAATTTAAAAAATGTTTCAGATTCTTTAATTTTAAGTTTTAATCATAATAATGCTCAAGTTAATTTAAATAATTTAGATTGGTGTTCAAATTTAACTATTCAAGATGTTTCAAATTTTCAAGCAAATAATTTAACTTTTATTAATGGAAGTTTACAATTTAGTTATAATTCATTTGATAGTTTAAATGTTTCAAGTTTAACAAATATTGGTTCATCATTACAAATTTTTGCAAATGATGAATTAGAAAATTTAGCATTTGGTTCATTAACAAGTATAGGAGGTGAATTAAGATTTTTTAATAATTCAGAATTATCACAATTAAATCAAACATTTACTGCTTTACAAAGAATTGATGGTGCAGTATCAATAAATGGTAATATTGATTCTTTTAATTTACCAAATTTACAAAGAATAAGAGGTGATTTTCAATTAAATTCTACATCTGAAGATTTCAATTGTGATGAATTTAATGATTATCATGAAAATGGTGATATTGAAGGTAATAATTATATATGTTCTTATCCAAGTGGTTCATTAATTGTTACTGAAGGTTCAACTAGTAGTTTTTCTGCAACTGATGGTAGTAGTGAAACTACATCAACTGATGGTAATAGATCTTCTGGTGTTGAAAAATTATTTATACCAAATTTTGCAGTTGTTTTAGTTGGAATTTGTTTAGGTTTCTTGATGTTATAATGACATGATAAATTGAAAATTGAGACTGGAAACTCTCAAACACCAGCTCTCAAAAAAGTTTTTATTCGTTTGAAATTTGAATAATTTTTAATAATCGTAGTAATAATTAGTATAAAAGTTTTTTTTAATAAATAATATTAGCATGATATGAATTTTTTAATTGATCAATCATTCATAATTAGGTAAGCACTGAAAGAGAACTCTGGAACAAAGATGGTATATAATTTCATTCATTCGTTCATCAACTCATTTCACTCAAGATTATTTCCTCTTTTTTCTATTTAACAATAAATACTCGATATATTAAAATAACTAATCCACCAATAATAAAACAATCTTTAAAACAATCCCAAATTATTCCCTTTTTTAAAATTGTATTAACTTTATAATTATTAAAAGGTAAAATAGGTTCATTATTTTTTTGAAAATTTAATTTTAATTTTAAATTTTGATAAATTATGAATATGAATGTGAATATAGATAAAATTATATATGTGATAATATTATAATAAGGAGTTTGTAAATAACAAATTTCAGTTTTATAATTTAGTTTTACATTTGATTTTGAAGTGGGATCTGAAATTTTTTCAAAACTTAATAATTGAACTGCTGGATACCAAATTCCCATTGCCATTGAAATTGACTTTATAGTTATTTCTCTTATTTGTTGTTGGGATTCATCATCTAATTTATGTAAATAATCACAATAATCATGATCATCACCAGAAAATATTAAATCAGGTTTTATAATTTTTAATATATTTGATGAAATTTCTTTAGTTAAAGAATTTTGATATTGATATCCATAACCTAATGAATCAAATTTTAATTTTTCTCTATTTGGACCACAAGAAGCAGTTGGATCTCTATATAATGGAACATGAGTTAATAAAATTCTTGGATCTAACTTTGGTTTTTGTTTAAGGTTGTTTAAAAATTTTTTACTTTCATGATTTATTAAATCTTTTGATGATGATAAACTTATTGAATCTAACATAATAAATTCAATTTCATTAATTGTAATTGCAATATTTGATTTTCCAAATGAATTTTCAAATCTTGTTTTAATTTCAGGTTTTATTAAATCTCCAAATCCAATATCATGATTTCCTGGTAAATTCGTATAAATTGATTGTGATTTAGGGAAAATTTTATAAAATCTTTCAACTTGCTGGTTAAAATATTCATCTTTTGATCCTCTTCCATTATCTAATAAATCTCCTAAAAAAATTGTATATTTAGGTTTTAAATTTAATAAATTTTGATAATTTCTTTTTAAATATTGATCAACTGTATGTTGTGAAAGTTTCAACAAGTAAGAATTTCTACCAGGATATGTATGATTATCAATTAATTGAGGATCAGCAATTAATAAAATATTGGTTTGATTTTCATTATTCGGTAGCTTGGGCCATTTACATTTCAGTATTGTTAAAAAGGGTAAAAATGATTCATTTAACCAAAATATTAAAAACCAAATACTTAAGATTATTAATATTATTTTATTTTTATTCACATTTGATAACTTTTGTAGTATTGTTGATATTGCTGATTGCTGTGATGATTTAGATTTATACATCATAAGTCATTTGAAGACGATCTTATGAAGTGATTAATTGAATTGAATTGAATTTGATGATAAGTAGTGACTAAGATCTAATAAGTAGAGATTGAAAGATAAAAAACGCAACACGTAATTATTGATTTTATTTTAATTATACACACCACTTTCCTTTTAGATTATCAATCACATTATGGAATACAACTCATTAAA
This sequence comes from Lodderomyces pseudojiufengensis, assembly GCF_024610245.1. Lineage (NCBI taxonomy): Eukaryota > Fungi > Ascomycota > Pichiomycetes > Serinales > Debaryomycetaceae > Lodderomyces > Lodderomyces pseudojiufengensis. The sequence goes on from NW_026261499.1 coordinate 7,436, forward strand.
TACCAATCAGTCTTAGTTCTTTCTCCTAGTTCACAATAATAGTATTCAGCCTTATTTGATTCTTCACCTCAACCACTACAAAAACGTGTATTTATTATAACTGTTGTCTAAAAATCAACTGAAGCTGATAACGTGTTTTGGAAAAGATTATTTTCAAAATGTAAAAAGGATAGTCGAGTATAAGTAAAATTACTTCCGGGGATTTTGTTGGAATTTTGTTAAGTTCATCGTTAAAAAAATGGTTGCGATTGAATTATTCGTTCATGCAAATTTATATTTATTAATGTGTTGAAGGGAGTACCAGATACCCTGTATTCAGAACTTACACAAACATTTTCAATTATTTAGTGGAAAGTACATGAATTTAGGTAAAGTATGTGTGATTTTGGAATCCAGAGTATCTTTGTCTTCATCTTTACCAATAAATAAACTTTACATGAACGAAATTCTACTTTAAGTCAGCAACCCATTTTAATGAATTTTTGGTAACCTCAATACTTTCTTTATTAAATAGTGGATACAATTTTGATCGATATCATAAAGAAATGGAAACTATCAACGAATGGGCCATAATACCGAATATATTATTTAAGAACAACTGTACCAAAGGATATATTTTAGTCTACTGAAGGATTATTACTTTTAAAACATTGAACAAGTAAATAATCTACCAGAAAAAATAAAATATTTACATGAAAACAACAGTCATAGTTGAAGGGATTTGTTCAACTATCATAATGAGATAGTAATAATAGCCTACTTATTGATTTATTATCTCATTTTGTTCAGGTAACTATTTAAAACTTTTGGGTCATTACAAGTTGAATGAGATAATCTCTAATTTAAAAATAGTTAAAACATTCTTCACGTTGTGTATGATCGAATCTTTGATCATGATCTTGTAAATGATTCCGTATAGCTATAATTGGATTGTCGTTTTTATGTGGTCAAGAATTTATTGAAGTCGTTCTTCTTACTGTATGTTGTGCAAGTATATGCATTAACATTAATTGAAGATTGATCTTATAAGCTGTTTCAAACTGTCCTCTCAAAACCTTCTACATAAAACCAACCATTTTGAACTTAAACTTGGGCTTTAGTTTTCAAAAATTTTCTTTGAATTATTTGAATATTCAAAACTATTCTTAGTGAACAAAATCCCACTTTGAATGCATCTTTTTCAGACCTTTATGCTCTTTAAAAGTTTATCGATAGCCTATTTTTAGCTTTCGGCAAAGGCTTTCACTTAATGGTGAACACGACCTATGAAATTGCGTCTTTCCAAGTTGAACTTTGTAAAATCTGTTGATATAAGGCTAAAAAAATTATTCATATCTTACTTGCTTATCTTGTTTCTCATCCTTAACAATTCTTCGTAAAACTTCTCCAAAATAAGTGAACTAGGTTCTCAACCCCATATAAAACACTATTGTGTTGTTGAAGGTAGTGGTGGTGGTGGCAGACAAGCTTAATGAGTTTAGATCTATTAGTTAATTAATTTTCATTCTGTTAACAAATACACTACCGCTATTGGGTTATCGTTTACAGTATTACTAGTTCAAGTTAGTTATGTTACGATAGTGTATATGTCAAAAATCCTGTAGCACATCTTGTCCACCTTTAAACCTGTTATCTTGCTTTGTCTAGCATCACCTACCTTTCCACCATGAAAAATTTTCCACTATAATTCTGGCACCAGCTACCTGCATATATAACCAACTTACTTATCATATAATTCGACTCTTCCCCAAATTAATGTTGATTTGTTTCAACAGAATTCCAATTTTGATATTTTATGTATAATAATTTCCGTCAAATATCTTGTCGAATAGCTCCTCGAACATATCTCCACCTAACGCTTTAGTTAAAGCATCTGCAAGATTTACTTTCAGTTTCAACCCTCTCTAGTTTAAAATCCAGATCAATAATTCTTTCTTGTATTTGTCTTAATCAATATCTACTCCTTCAACCGAGCTGACGTAGTTTTCATTTTTGCAAACCTTTATGACTGGGTTGTTGTCCTCCAAAAAGTATGTTGGTCTTATTTTATAACCCAACGACTTTATAAGTTTTCTTAAGTGCAGTTTCAATTATTGCAAGATTTGTAGTACTGGACAAATTTTTTTCCAAATTTTTAGCATGATTTTGTATGACTGGATACAATATTTTTCAAGTTTATCCAGATACTATGTACTTGATATAGCAAATCAAATTTGACAAGTCAATGCTTCATTTGCCAATTAGTATTCAAAATATTTAAAGGTATTTTACCTACTAGTCAAAACGGACGAATTTTTTTAAATTTTCATATATGAATAGTACATTATAGTACATTTTTACCAGGGTTCATAGGTTATGTCTAGTAGATAACTGAAATTTAGCTTGTTGAGTCTTAGGTTACCTCATATTCTATCATTTTGTCAATTAGAGTTTACTTTGATTCGTTAATTTGAATTACAACAATAGCGTAAATCATTTGATTCGCAATTTATTAGTTTATACAAGTAGGCTATAACAAATTTTTACAAGTTAAATCATTAGCTTCACCTATCAAAGAAAGTTTTCAAACATATTCTTCTTCTTCTTGTCCTAATATATATTGAAATGGTTCTAAAATCATTAAGAAGTCATGAATTAATTGATTTGATCCAGATTTTTCACATTTTAACATTATGTTTTTGCAAATCTTAAAGACTTTTTGCTTTTCATTCAATAATCTAAATTTTTCTTGCTGAATTTCAGAAATTAAATCAAATTGTGACAATAATTCCACAAATGAGCTTTCTGATAGGTTACTACCCTCAATATTATCTTGATGATCATATAAATCCTTAATTTTTTTGACGTTTGTAATTATATCATTCCTAGAACTGTATAGAAAGACTCTTATTGAAGCAATAATTTGGGGATGAAATACATCTTTTAATGAATAATCATTAATTATGTGATGTAAAAATTTGTATTTATCTGGTAAACTATCTTCTTTAATATCATTAAGATTTTCATAACTCAAATCCAATTTTTTCAATAAAGATTTTATGAATTCTTTACTAATATTGAAATTTAATTCGTTGTTGTTGAATAGATTTATTAATTCTGGATTTAATTCAAGTATAAATTTTTTCTTTAAAAGATTTTGTGATTCTAAAATTGATTTAATTTGATTGGTATTATTTATTATGATAAATCCACAAATTCTTGGTTTATCTAACACTTGATATATAATCAAAGTTTGATAAAAATTTTTTGTAGTCATACAAGTGTTTTGTATGGGTAATATATATAAATCTTCTGATACAATTTCTTCAAAAAATTTAAAATAAGTATCTTCATAACGTTCACAAAAATCTTTGATTTTATCAAATCTGGTATTCAATCTATGGATATTTGATTGAAAAATTGTACATTCGTTCAAAATTTTCTTTATTAAATCTCTCAGATTCGTATAATTTGTTTCTAAATATTTGTTACAAATTTTGGTAAATTCAAAGTCATTTGTGCCCATACGAATAACTTCTAATGAAAGTCTTTTCAAAAGTACTTCTTCTTCTGAATTAATAAATTCATCATGATTGTGTTGAAAATTAAGTTTTAAACCACTGAAAGGGTCATAATTCAAATTGAAATTACATTCAGAATTCATACAACAAACTTGATATGAATTCGATGCATCTTTAAATGAAATCGGATGTATTAAAAATATATCATATAAAATATTAAAATAATTAATTAAGCTTTTGTTTCCAGATATCCAATTACCATCCTTCAATGACAATTGATAATCTTGGATAATATCTGTATATAGTGAAGATGATTCAGACATTATTATATTGATGATGATTAAGACATTGTTTGATGTTGGTATTCATATGAATGGTTGTTTAAAGAAAGAACAATAAAAAAGTGATATATAATTTGATAATTTAATAATAGACGCGTATTAGTTCAATTTTGTTTTTTTTTTTGATTCTTCACATTTAATAAAATTTGATTAGACTGTATTAGATGATAGATACATTTTGGTTAAACTGTATCAGATAACCGCAGACTAACTCCAACTGGCAATTCAACCAGTATGTCTTATAATCAACTACTCAACTTACCGAGTTCAAATATTCAAACGAATGAATCACGTTATGAAGAAATAATAAAGGAATTTTATAACAATAAATCGGTTTCAGATATTAAAATATCTCCATATTTATCACATCAGTCAAGTGATGTAGAAAAAAATCCTAAAGTAAATTCAAAATTAACGGAAGCATTATCAATAAATCTGGATGGTCATGAAGAAAAAGCTGTATCATCGTCACCAGTTTTAGCCAGATCTAAATCTATTACCCTGTTAGCTACACTAATACACATTCAACCGGATGATACATGTTATGAAGATATAATAAAAGAATTTTATAAGAACAAATCGGTTTCAGAAGCATTATCAATAAATCTGGATGGTCATAGAAAAAGAAAATTCAATGAATCATCATTACCTAAAATCAAAAAGATTAAATTGGGGTCATCATCAACTACATCCGATACACCTTCGATAGAAGAATTTTTAAGACCTAGAACACAGATTTGCGATGCTACAGTAGAAGAAAATTTAATTAACATAATTCAAGGGTCTTATAAAAAAATGGAGTAAATGATATAAAAGTTGAAGTTATTCCAACAAATGATACAAATGATTTTGCTAAAACCGGATATAACACATCAACTGATCATAGATTAAATACAACAACACTATCAACCCCTTTGAAAAAAAATACCACCAAGATTCATAGAAAAATAATGCCACACATAAAAAATCAAAAGCGAAATTGCCAAGATACACCAACGCGTGAAAATCTGATCAAAGTATTGAAACAACAATCAAATAATTATCAATTAGCTAAAATAAATATATCACAACAGGAGAATAGCTACGATTGTGGGGTTTTTATGATGTGTTGTATTAGGCACATAGCTGCTAATGTTCCACTTACTTATAATGGCAGTCA
>NW_026261505.1:0-11118 GCF_024610245.1 Lodderomyces pseudojiufengensis
TGAAACACAAAAAGCTATAAAACAAAATAAAAAAATTGATGTTGATATTAAAATAAGTGAAATTCTACTTTATTCATATTATGCACATAACACTTCATTAAAAAAGGCTTTCATATTATTAAAAAATCATGGTTATTATTTCAATATGGATTTAAATTCCGCTACTGAATATGTGGAAGATTTAGTTAGAAGATTGTCATGTAATAGTTACACCTTGAATCAAATTAATAATGTTAAAAATAAATTTCCAAATCCAAATAACAACAATTTATTACTTGAAATTAAAAATTCATTAGAAAATTTTAAAGATGTAAGTTCTTTGGAAATTATTTATATTATATTCAATGATATTGTGAATGAAGGAACAAATTATACGGTTAATGAAAGAGAATTAGTATTATTTTATTGTTTATCACGGGATGGTTCAATGAAAAAAGCATGCGAAGAGTTAAAATCAAAATACTTTGGAAGCAGAAGAAGTGCTGATTCACCCCGCACCGTATACAAAAGACTAATGTTAGAATTAAAAGAGAGAAATTATTCATCAGATCAAATTGAACAGGTCAGAAAAGAATTTGAAAATATAAAAGATGCGGATTTGTTATCTGAATTTAGGTACAATATTAATAAATTTGTAAATTTAAGTGTTTATGATATTACTTATATTTATTTTCAATTGGTAAAAAATAGCTCAAAAGAAAACAGACATTATTCCTGTCATGAAATATTATCAGTAGTGTATGAAGTGTCTAAAAATGGTTCATTGCCAGATACTTTTAAATCTTTGAGTGAAACTCAATTTGATGAAAGAACTCCAAAGGCGCTTAAGTCTTTATATGATAGAACAATGGCTGCATTAGATGATAAATTATATACGGAAGATCAATTACAATTTGTTAAAAATAATTTTAAAGATTCTACACCAGATACAATATTAAAAGATATTGAATCCAAAAAGGAAAGTCTACAAGATTTAGACACTTTGGATGTTGTTTATCTTTTCTTCACCAAATTGAGAATTGAATCGATCAAAAATACTGCTGATAATGATAATGAAGAAGAATTAGTATTGTTGTATGGATTAAATAGATCAGTTTCAGTCTTAAAAGCTATGAATAAATTGAAAAGTGATTATTCACTCAGCAGAAATGATGGTGACTTAGTAAATTGCTTTAAGGGTTTAAATAAAAAATTTAAAAATAAAACTTATTCAACTGATCAAGTTTCAAAAGTTAAAAAGGTATTTGAAAATTTGGGGTCAGATAATGTTATTGAAGAAATAAAATCTAAGATCAAAGAATTTAATGGGTTAAGCATTATTGACATTATTTATATTAAGTACCAAAAGCCGTTAAATTGGAGACCTGTTTATGAAACTAAGAAAAGAATTGAAAGTGGAGCTGGTAGTAAATCGAATAAAAAAAGAAAGACTTCCACCAATTATGACTGTAATGAATCAGGAGGATTAAGACGTTCTTCAAGATTAGCGGATCAAAGAAATTCAAAATCTTTAAAACGTTCAAGAACAGATGATGTTGATGAAGATGTTGTTGCTGATGAAGAAGTTGATGTTGTTGTTGATGAAGAAGAAGAAGGAGAAGATGATGATGTTGATGAAGAAGAAGAAGAAGAAGTTGGTGATGTTAATGTTGATGATGAAGATTATGCTGGTGATAGTGGTGATGATTTATGAAGAATAAAAAAAGTTGAAATGAATGAATTCAAATCAGATAACAAATTTTAATGAATTTACTTTTTATATTCAATATCTCTTTATGTAATTGAGTATCTTATATTAGAATGAATAAAAGAATTATCTGATTTACTAAAATTCCAATCTAACCTTTTAATTGCGGATCAATGAAATAATAAATAATATTAATATATGATTAATGCTTGGATTGTAGAATCTTGAATACCAATGTAAGACACTGTCAGAACTGTTCAGGTATTTTTTTAATCTATTCTTCCTGTTAAATCAGACTTACTGATTAGCAACGATAGTCAAGTATGAATTCAAAGATCTAATCTATTCCTATTTGGCTTCGAAGTTGATGATTGACCATCCAAATGTGACCAGAATGATCATTGCATAATAAATGAAACATATATCTAACCGTTAAAAGATTGCATCATCAAATTGTATTTCACATCAAAAAATTCACCACCATATAATCATTCATTAAATTTAAAATTATCATTTTTGTATTTTAAAATTGAAGCACCATAAACGATTTATATTAAACTTTCGAGAATATTTCTATTATAAGTCTAATTCCCTTTGATAATTGTTTCTAGTAGATCATTTGATAAAAATAAAATTAAATTGTGTACGACCAGAATTGAAAACAATAAACATCATCAGTTGAGTCATTAAGACTATTCCTTCATTAGTGCTTTGGAAACTTTGAATTTCTGATTTTAAATAGTTATAGGAGATAATTAATGAATTTTGACTCCTGTAGTTTTACAAATAATGTACTTTATTCTTTGATAAATAATCTTCTCTATATTTTCATATTCACATTCTTTGTCTATTGATACAGTTTCTTTAAAATTCTTTTGATGCAATTTGTTTGAGCATATAAATTAAGCTATCAGCTTGGTACTTTCAAATGTTCTCTTTTCGAGTGGTTGTAAAAGTATTTGAGTAGATATATGAAATTGTAGAGTAAATTGTAAAATACTAAACAATTCAATTTATTTTGAGGTAAAAAAAAGTGTTAATATCTCAAATTGTATTACACTTTTTATTTGTTGTGACAATTAATATGACATAAAAATGTAGTAACATTCAATGTTTATAAATCATAAATATTACGAAATAACTAAATTAAGAAACTATACTATATTTGAATAAAGTTCATTATTTGTAACAGTTTAGAAATCAATTCACTCTGATAAAATCTAAGATTAAGATGGAAAGAATGAAGATAAAATTCTTAAGGTTAAAGTTTTGCTAAATTAAACAATGTATAAATGGTGATGCTTACAACATTCTTTTTAAACTTTAATTTACTTTGTCCAGAATCTAGTACGGAAAAAGTATTGATTGTTCGGTATTTGCTAAGTCGGCAATCTTAGATTTTGTGTGAGGCTTTATGTGATCTATGAAAACGCTTTTGAGTGAAATTGCGTTTGGAAACGCAATAAAGATCTCGAGTTAAATTGATTGTAAAAAGTTGGCTCGTAACCTGTGAGGCTGAAGAAGTTAAACTGTTCAATGTGTTAATTAAAACAATTGTACCTTTCCTGTTCATCGCTGATCAGATAGATGATCTCATTAAATCACACTTTTAAGAAACACAAAAGTAAAGCCTGTCGATCTAGCAGAAATTTCATCCGTACCATCCTCGTCCCATCCAAACGAGAAAACTAGAAAAGTGATGAACATTTCTGGTTAAACTGAGTAGACACGTAATAAAATTTATTGTTTCTTTGTAATTTAAGATCCTGTTTACTCGTATTTGATTATAGCTAAACTTCACTTGACGACGTAGTGAAGAGATAATCCACTAAAACTAACATCTACTTTCATGAGGTCTTTATTCACTGTTGAAAGCAAGATTTTGATTACAATCTTTGAATTAGATAATTTCGGAACGGAATTTATAAGTTATTCAATAATCTTTCCGGGAATTCAAAAAATATAAAAACATTAAAAAAGAGGGGATATCACACAAAATACATATTAATTAACAATTTTTCTTATGTTTAAGATGATATGCATTTTTCTTGGTCTCATTTTATTTATTTCAACTATGGTAATTATTAACAATTTATACTCAATAAGTTGATAAGATTTGGTAGTTGATGGCTTGGATCTATTTGAGTCATATACACCTCTTAAGCTTGAAGTGAATGATAAATTAAGTATAAGCTTAAGAATATATGTCAAATAAAACTTTGCTTTTCAAGGACAAAGTAAAATTTGAAAACTTAAAATTACATACAGATAATTGCACAAAACCTTAAATTTCACTCCGAATTGTATATGAATTATTGCATTTGGTTTTTATCGTAGATCGATCTTTTGTTGATGAAACAAATTGAGATATTAGTACCCAACTGAGCAATGATGAAAGAAAGTGAAATGAAAAAGACATTGCAATCTTTTTTGATTGATTATATCGTAGTTTTTGTTCTCTCAACAATAATCAACAAGACAAAAAAATTAGATTATGCGATTTGCTTTACAAATTTAGTTACACAATATCAAAGTTTCTATTCATTTATTCTTAAGCGGTATTCTTAGATCCAGATCTAAGAGATTTTAAAACTGCAATGAAAACAAATTGCAACTACCTGCAACTATCTTATAAGTTCAATAAAAATATACACGAATTAAAATATTATCAATCAGATTCAAACCTTTTCTTTCCTTTGATACAAACTCATTTCGTCATCATTTTCATATCTTTCAATTCCGACAAGTTCATGACCAAATACTTCTTCTTCAAAATTTTCAACATCATGAGTTTCTTCAAACCAACCTTTTTCAAATGGTTTTAACTTTGGAATACCTGTATCAAATGGGAATAGATAATATAATACAGCATAAACTATAAATGATGAAAAGAAACCAGCAAAAAAATTAATTCTGTACACATAAGTAGCACCGATTGGGACTTTATGGCCAGTTGCTCCAACAAACCCAACCATATTTGGTAATATACCACAAATATAAGCAACAACTGCTCTCCAATTGACCCCATATTTGTTATATGCATAAAGTGATAACTTTGATTTGTCAGTAGGTGATCTTAATGAGTATAAGTCTGGTAAATTAATAAAACCTCTTCTAACATAATAATAATCACAAGCCATGACACCAATTATTGATGAAAGAAAAACTGAATATGCTGATAAGTAAGTAGTAAAAGTGGATGAAGATGAAAGAAGCTTCCACGGACAAATTGGAAGAGCTAAAGCTAAACAAATATAACTCCCTCTTCTGATATCTAAAAGCTGAGTTAGTAAATCGATTTTCAGATCTCTTGTTGATTAAGTTCAACTCGGGAACAACACAACAACACAAATAAAACATACTAATAAATCTTGCTGCCACAGCCGATACGTCTGTGGAGAACGATAAGGAATTGGCCGATATATTGGTACCTAATTGAGCTACTATGAAAGAAAGTGCAATGAAGAAAATAGCAGCTCTGATACCAGGTGTAAAACTTTCTAAGTATTTAGCCATGACATCAATTGGAGACCAATATGTTGTCCCATATTCGTGCTCGGCAGCGGCTGTGACCAAAATTCCAATCAATGATGTGATACCAAAACAAACGGGAATACTTATAGTATGCACCAAATACTTCATTGCAAATGAATTTTGACTGTAAGCAAACCGCAGAAAGTCGGGTGAATTGCTAATTAAGGTAGCAAAATTTGACAATGCATTTAAAGTTGATTGAACAAACGCCCAAGCAAGAGCTGATCCTTGGACACCGTTAGGTCTGTTTAAAACATCTCCCAAACCATGAGATCTGACAAGTGCCCAAATCATTAATCCAAACCCACCTCCAACAGCAAAATACGCTTTTACTGTGAACAAATACTTCAACTTATGGGGAGGAATCCAAAGAAAACAACCTTGAAAAATCACAAATAATACTAAACCCAAAAAATGTAATGAAGTTAAGTCTTCCCCATCCAATTTTTTGCTCATTCTATCAGGCAAGCTCTTCAGAAAGACTGTCATGAAGACTGTGAATATATTTCCACCAAGCTGACTCTGAAGGGAAAACCATACGGCACTCATCATCACACGGTTAAGGATGGGCCACAAGGACGCAAATAGTCCCCACGATAATCTCGCTGTAACGGGAAAGGAAATTCCATTTAATCCGATTCTACTAATAATTGATAAGAAAAAACCAGCCAAGAAATAACCTAACCAAATAGATATCCACGTTGTATACCAGTTTAATTCTGTTCTATAAAATGGTTAGTATTCTTTCGATAATTCGTTGATTTTATTTTCTTTTGTAAGATTTATTGGTTGCAAAATGAACATTTGGTAGCACAATTTGATGTTCCAGGAAATGGCCAATCTTCTCTTTTCTTTTCTTTTCTTTACCTAAGCTTAACATTTGAAGAATTTTTGTTCACAATAATAAGAACCTATCAACGGGTTGATATTAGAAATACGTACGGAGCCTGCATCATACTCGCAGCTATTTGCCAAGTATTAATGTTAAATGAATCTGCAATCCAAAATGAAACATAATTATACCATTTCCAAGTTCTCCTAGCTTTTTCAACAGGTTTTAAATCATGATTGTATAAAAATAATTGTGATGTTGTTAAATCACCCATAGGTTGAACTTCTATGAATTTGATAAATCTTTGCCATTTTGATTCTTTCTTAACATCATCTTGGTCTGATAAATTGTCGACACTACTTTCTTGATTCACTATTGTTTCAATTTTCAATGAATTCTTTTCCAAACTCATATTTATATGGAAAACTGGAGTTGTTGATTGATTTGATAAAAACCATATTGAAAGTCAAAAAAGTTCAATTTCGTTTTTATATAAATAAACTATTGAGTCCAACTCATCCTATGCATAATGAACTAATTTATTAAGATAAGCATCTTGTGTTGATTTGAAGAGTTTAGTCAATGATAACAATTTCAAATTCTTATCGAAAAAATTTTAAATTGACCTGGGCTAATTAATAAAATTTTTCATTTGCTTTTTTATATTTTGTGCATATTTTATTGTTTATTGTTAAGTAAAACCAATTTAATATTTCTAAGAATGTGTATAAATTAAATGGAAAAAAAGAAATTGTGTTTAATCCATATCTAGTGAAATACGAAAAAAAAAATTTGGAAGTTCATTATAAATTATACAAGATGTAAAAATCTGAATAGAATTTGTATAATCTCAAAATGATATTAAAATCTGGGGTTTGGGTACTAATTATGATTAATCTTTTACACTAAAATAACAAATACAAAGCAGTTCCAACAAAAAGAAATCTTTATCAAACTTTATTTATAGCAATTCGATTAAAAACTTTGATAACTACTAGACATCAATGTAGAGTATGTAGCTGTATAGATCTTATCTTCCAGATATGTGAGAGTTATACATCAATGAATCACACTTAAGCCCCTTTAAATATATTGGTTCAAATTTTTCTCTATCAAGGATAGATCCGAAATATCTGATAAACGATAAGCGGAATTTGTGATTCTGAAAAATTAATGATCAGATATAAAAGTATCTTGTTTTAGAAGGTTAGATTCCTTGTAGTAAGGACTTAGATGCTTCATTATCAAAATTTTCATTTACTGTATAAACAAAGATCGCCCCATAAAATTTCAACTAACAAAACATAAGGCTGATCTATTCAAGGCGTTATACCCTAATCTATATTCATGTTCGGTGAATTCTTTCACCTACACAATGCATTGATAAAAAGGATTGGCATTCAAAGAGTATTGCTACAAGGTTTAAATTTTTTTGCTCGATGAATTTATGAGTTGACTCTCATTGAAACGAAGTTCGTTTGTGCGTTGATGAAAATTGTTTTCGAAAGAATCCTCCTTACTATCAGTTGATTCTGTATTATTTTTAATTGTAGACTTTTTCTTCCGTCAATTATAAAATATGAGGGATTGATCAGTTATTCAGTTCTTCTATTTAAATAAAAGTTTCATGGGAATCATCAGATTTGTTGAACACAGGTACATTATAGTTTCTAGCAATCCCGTTCAAATTGGTTAAGTTACTCTATCGATTTTATCCGACCAATTATTATATATAGAAATTTGATGGGCCGAAACCTCTAGATATGCTCCGTCTTTGAATTAACTTGGTAAGAATAGAAGCCATTTGTATATAAATGATTTTTCTTTTTGTAATTTTCACAAAGCATTTTAGCTGAATACATCAGATTACGAAGTATGTATATAGCTTTTTTATGGGGTTATGACTTGGTTTTAAAGTGATGAATTGGAAGTGCTTATTCTATTAGATATCTCAACGAATTGCCCAAAAGGGAAATAACATGCGATGAAAATAATAATCGAAAATCAATCATGAAGGTCCTATGAGGAACATCAAAACTCACTTTCATGTCCAAAACATAGTAACTTCTATACCCTATCCACCTCTTTCTGCAATCACGCATTATGAATCTGTTCATTCATCAATATGTTCAACTATTCTTTTTTAGCAATAGAAGAGAAAGCCTCTAGTGCCCTCGTTATATTCCAAACTTTTTGCATAATCAAATTGTCAGGTATAGGCTATATTACCTTACTATCATCTGAGCTACCAAGATACATGGAACTACATTCCCTTATCTATCATCTAATACTATCGGTTTATATATAGTCTGCTCTTCTTTAGTTCCTAGCTTAGCTAATATACACTCATTAGAACATTACACAAATTAATTTTCAATCTATTCCGTTTTTCTAATAACAGGTAAAAAGCTATTTGTTGAACTTAGTTTGTTCAGTAATAACAACCGATGTAATGGAGCAAATTTTGAAGTACTCAAAGTATAAATCTTTTGATAATCAAATTTGCAACAAATTCATGACAATTTTACTAATAAAAAATACTGAGTATCAACTCAAGATTAAAGCAATTTTAATTATATGAAATTTAAGACAATAATCACAATCCTTATATTCATTTTGGATATGAATTCAAATCTTAGTAGATTCAGATATCAACTGGAACACTTTTTATTTTTGTGTTTACAACTAGTGCGGTACGGATGTAAATCAATTATGACGGTACGGACTTTTTTCAACGGTGGATTTTTGCAGTAATGTTCTGAATTCTAGAATTATTTGATTCCAACATAAAGCTGTAAGAATAATTTGGAGAGACTATGTTTTCATATTTTTCGACGAACTTTTATTGAACTCAATTTGGTCATTAAAAAAAATAAGTTTGTTTGACAAGGAATTAATTTCAAATGAAATAGAAGAGAAGGTGAAGGACGAGCTAACAGTAGACAGTTATTTAAAAGTACTTGTATAGTCAAAAATTGATAGTTAATTTTTTGTAGAATTGTCAATTTGTACTGTTTATTCATATCATATGAGATATTTTGATAATTGTATTACGTAATTACAATCACTACAACAAAAATATGTTTAAGATCGTAAAGCATCCAATTTCCTACTCATTACAAAATTATATTAAATCATTGACTTTAGTGATCCAGAGGGGCTAATGAAGTAACGTTTAGCGTGTTATAGTATTTAACCACCAGTCGTATTGAAATCTGATGGAAGTTTTTGCATTATAGTGACTACACATTCAATGAAATTTTTCAATTGAGCAAGAGTTGAAGATCTCAATTTAAAACTACAAAGATTCACGTCAGTTAATCATAGAGATGAGCATAGTCGATAGTAAAATTTCCATGTTTCAAAATTTGGTCAAGTAAATAAATTCTGCCAGAACATTTGTTGTATGCTTATATGCTTTGTCGATATATCAAGTTGATAAAACAATTCGGATCTAAACATAACTTAAGTAATGTCGAAGATATCAAACAATATAAATCTTGGTATGATATAGCATTTATGGATCAGCCTTATGTTATTATGGAATATGGGGCGAATTTCTGTTGATAATATATCGATAATGAAGGATCTAAGTCTTCACTACAAGGAATTTTTACCCTTCAAGAACGAGAAATCATAACCATTAAGTGGAGTGTAATTAATCATTCCTTTGTTTAAAGAAAGGTAATATCATCAGGAAAATATTCACTAAGACTACTTACGCGTCGATCTCTTGGACGACTTGTAATTATTTCAAATCTGTTCGTAGATTGTTAAATCAATTAATTCGCTAATTATTTTTTATCTAGATTATGTCATGATGGAATCTTCTAACCCCGAATCTGAAATACAAATCATCGCTATTCGTGATTGTTCTAGCAAAAGCATTGATTCAAGTATTTTTTTATTACACTTTTGAGCCGTACTTATATTATTAACATAGACTTTAGTTTAATCATATGTCAGATCTTACAAAATGAACTTATCCTGATTTAAAAAGGTAGTTTAGTTTTAAAAGGTATGTCAAAATTTAATGCGTGATGCTTGATACTTCGTTAAGTTTTACTATGTAATCTAACAACCTCTGTAATATGATTCTGTAGATCGAGTCTAATAATATTCTGTAAATATCTATTATAATATAAGTAAGTGTATATACTTTACATAAAAATTTGTTGTTGATATATGAACTATAAATGTCGTTGAATTCAGGATTAATATAAATTAGCCGTAACTATTGTAAATTCCCATTTAGGAATTCAAAGGGTTTAAGATATGAAACATATATAAAATATGAAACATATTATAACATATGAAACATACATAAAACATGAAACATGAAACATGTATAAAATATGAAACATATATACGAGGGATATCATTAAGAATATATTTATATCCTACGATTCCCATTTATATTCTTTATATTTTAAATACGTAGATACCACCCTTATTACAATATATTTTCAGTTATTTATTATCATATTTGTCATTTTCATTTTTCATTATTACTTTGTTTTACATTATTTGTATTTGTTTTATTTATACCGTTTGGTTGTTCCTAAATTAGCTAAATTAATACAGTGATCATCAGCACTGCAAACATCAATAATATTTACAGAGCGGCAAAATATCTAGTCTAATCTAATCAAGTCAAGCTAATCATTTACAAATTTAAACCAATATGGCAAGAAAGAATTTTTTAAAACGGAGAAGGATTAACCCGATAATAACTGAGTACGATTTGGAAAATTATGTAGTCAACAATATAATAAAAGTCAATGAACAAAAAAAAAAATCAAACAATTCATTCCAAGAAAATTCCATTGATAACAATAATACTACTACTTTCAAAATTATAGCTTTGAAAGCACCCGTTAATATCACACTAGTCTATTCAGGGTCAACAACTGATTCAAGATGGGAGAAAATTAGGGAGATCATCAAACAAAATGCTGATATTAATCCAGAAATAAGAGATGAAGATTTAGAACCTGAAATTCCGTATTATCGAGTTAATAAATTTAAAACAATTAAAGAATTACGTCTTGAAGTTACACAAGCC
>NW_026261504.1:0-10098 GCF_024610245.1 Lodderomyces pseudojiufengensis
CAAACGAATAGTTAAACATACTAATCTTCTCTTTCAATTACCATACAATCCTAGTTCCATACCACAATAGTAAAACAACCAAGTTCCATACCTCAATACATTTCAAAACCAGGACTAAACTCTAAAAAGTAGGGCTACCAACTAACTATTTTACCGATAAAACTTTCCAAATTAAAAAATTCCGCTAAGATATTCGGAACCGAGAAAAGTTCGGATTCAAAAAAATCTCGGACCAAAACGAACCGATTTTCCCTCGGTAAAAAATATAAAATTACACAATCAAAGTCAACTAACACAATCAACTAACAATCAACCAACACACACAACTACCTAAGACAACTATCAAAATAAATCTATCAAAATCAACCAACTAAGTCAATCCACAAACACAACTAACAAATCAACTATTAAAGTAAACCATCGAAGTCAACTCTTAACCTCAACTATCAAAGTCAACTCTTAACCTCAACTATCAAATTCAACTAAGAAAGTAAGCTAACACAAGTAAACTATCAATCAAGTTAACTAGTAAAATCAATTATCAAAGTAAACTATCAAAGTAAAGTTAACGAATTCAATTAAAATCTACTATCGAAGTCAACTACTAAAGTCAATAAATTAAACTATTAAAATCAACTAAGAAAGTAAACTATCAAACTCGGTAGTCTTACAAATCTCAACAGTAAAACTCTCTTATAGTAGAAAGATTACAAGTACAAATCCTAAAGACTAGTAATTTTTAAGAAAAGGTACACAAGTTATACTATTTTTCTCACTAGATTCGATAAAAAAATAATTTACGAAAATCTCGTATTTATCGTATACTTAACTATCACATAGTAATATACTAGTATATAATAACAAAACAACAGTACTATACTTTTTTCATCAAAACAACCAAATCTATACATCAACCACTCGCTATTAGATTATAAATACACTCTATCATACATACTCTTCTCTCTTTAATCAGTAAAACTATAATTTACAACTCTTTACTATTATACTCCTTATTTTACTAGAATTACTAAGTATACTTCTTATTTTCATATAGTTATATTACCAAATACTATTAATTTAAAGAAAATATAAAAAAGTACTAAAAACTAATATTTCACAACTCAAAGTCATTCAGATAGCTATTATCATTCATACTAGTCAATATAAGTAGTTACTTTAGTAATTTCAGTACCTCTTTCTACTGTTTCTATTACTTATACCTAAACTTCCTTAACTACTTACTTAATATATTAGGGTTATAATCTTAACAGTCTTCTCTAATATACAGTACTCTCGTTTAAAAACTTAATATACAGGACTCTCGTTTAGAACAAAAAACAAAAAACAATTTACAACTTCTCAGACTCGAATACTGAACATAAACACTACCCAACAGAAAAAATCTTTTTTCTCACATACAAGATTTGCTAGTAAATATAGTAGATTTAAAACAAGCATCACTTACTTAGGTAAGTAAGTTAATCAATTCAACTTCACAGTCAAATAAATCAATAGCAATCAATAAAGTGACAAACCAGTTATATCAGCTTACACTCTATCAACTATCATTTCATTACTTTAATATAATCTACTACAGTCTAATATAATCTCACTTTAGGTGTAATCACTAAATTATCATCACTTTCTAAATTATTAACCAATCAAATCAAACCACTGTAAAAACATAATTTATTAATAACAATACTTTTCTCTCTTAATAAATTTCTCTCTCATTATTTATAAATAATTAATTATAATGCCAGCTACCAAATCTCCCATAGTTAAGACTTCTCGCTCATGATTTTTAAAATTTATTTATAATGCCAGCTACCAAATCCCACTATAGTTAAGCGTTAACTATGTGAGAACAACAACACACTCCAGAACACCAAATACACCTCTTTTGAATAAACTAGCTATATAGGAAGATGCTACTTTGCCTGCTGAACACACTGGGCTTTTAAAAATTGCAATTACTCCAAAATTGGGCTCAATCGACAGAAACATTAATAATAAAATTAGAAATAAATTTGGCCTTATTAAAAATAAATGTGTCACAAAAAAATCGCTAACAAAAACGCTAACATTATAATTAAATTTTAAAGAGTGTTACTATAGTCACGTCTTCCGATCCACCAACTACATCTTTACCTCAATACTAAATTCGTCCCTTAAAATACGTAAGCTACATCTCAACCGCAATACTAAACTAGTAACCTAGAAATCTTCAACTTTTTTCAGTCTATCACCTTTACTCTATAAGTCAACCTAGGAAGTCGAAAACTTTAAGTACTTTATAAGTCAGTACTCATCACTCTCAAAATCAGTCGTTAACTCCAACAGTAAACACTTACGTACTTCCTCAAAGGACGTAGGTCGATCTAAAGCGGAGTCGTTTTAAAGAACTCGGAAAAACGAGAATTCTCGATCTCTTTTCTCGCCCCAAAACAACTTCAACTTTTTTTAAGTCCATCATCTTAAATCAAGTTCAGATCACAGTATCAACTATCGAACTCATCATAAGTCAAATAACATAGTCAACTAACAAATTAAACTACAAAATTCAACAAGATCAACTATTAAAGTCAACTAACCAACAAGCTCAACTATCGAAATCAACAAAGAAAGTCATCTAAAACCAACGAACAAAGTCAATAAAAGTAAACTATTAAACTCAAATATCAAGGTCAGAATAAATTATCAAATTAAAGTTTCAAACTCAACTAATTAAGACAACTATCAAGGTCAACTAAGGAAGTAAACTATCAAAGTAAGCTATCCAACAAAGTCGTCTACCAAGATCAACAAAAGTCAATTAAAGTCAGCTATCAAAGTCAACTATCAAAGTCAACTATCAAAGTCAACTACTAAAGTCAATCAAAAAACACAAATATCAAACAAATTTTACTATCAAAAGTCAAATATCAAAGTCATCTATCAAAGTCATCTATCAAAGTCAACCATTCATTCAAGTCATCTATCAAAATCAATTACCCAAGTCAACTTTCCGAATAAACTATTAAATTCAATTATCCAAGTCAACTTTCAAAGTAAACTATCGAAGTAAACCATCAAAGTACACTAATAAAATCAACTAAGAAAGTAAATTATCAGACAAAGTCAACTATCATATTCAACAAAATTAGCTATTAAATTCAACCAAGAAAATCAACTATCAAACAAATCTAACTAGTAGAGTTAACTAGTAAAGTTAACTAGAAAATTCAACTATCAAAATCAACAACAGTCTACTATAATCAACTAACAAACCAAACTATTAAACTCAACAAAATCAACTATCACAGTCAATAGTCTTACAAATCTCAACAAAAAACCTTTCTCCTTAGTAGTAAGATTACAATAACAAATCTTAAAGATAAATAACCTCTAAGAGAAGAAACACTAGTTATACTATTTTCAACTCCACATTAAATTCGATAAAAAAAAAAAATTTAAGAAAATCATATATCGTATAAGTTAACTATTATATAGTAAGATACTAGTATAAACTAAGATATCAACATTACTATACTTTTTTCATCAAAATAACCAAATCTAACTATAAAGCTTCCACTATTAGATCATATATATACTCTATAATAGACTCTACTCTTCTTTTAATCAGTTAAACTATAATTTCTAACACTTTATTATTAATCTTTCTTTAACTAGAATTACTTAGAATATTTTTTATTTTCAGTTAAATATATTACCAAATACTATTAATTTAAGTAAAATACAAAAAACTACCAATAATCGTACTTTTACAATTTAAGGTCATTTAAATCATTATTATCAATCATAATAAGCAATAAAAGTAGTTACTTTCGTAGTTTCATTAACTCTTTCTACTGTTTCAATTACTATTCTATTACTAGTACTTAAACCTCCTTAACTACTTATTTAATACATTCAAATCTAATATACAGTACACTCGCTTTCAAAAGAAAAAATAAAATCTAAACATAATATACAGGTCAACTATCAAAGTCAACTCAAGTCATCAATTAACTATTCAGGCAAGGTACCAAATTCAACTAACGAAATCAACTAGAGTCAACTAAGGACCACTACTAAAGTCAGCCAACAAAGTTAACGTAACTATCAAAACAATCAAAAAAATTAAATCTACTAAAGTCTACCATTAAATAGAACTACCAAGGTAAACCATCAAATTAAAATATCAGACTCAACTAATCAAGACAACTATCAAGGTCAACTAAGAAAGTAAACTATCAAGGTAAGCTCAACTAATAAAGTCAACTGGTAAACTAAACTATCAAAATTATTAAGAGCAACTAACAAAGATAATTTAAGTCAACTATCAAAATCGACTATCTAGATCCACTGTAAAAGTAAAGTACCAAAGTATCAAAGTCAATTACCAAACTAAACTGTCAAAGTCAACTAAAAAAGTAAACTAAGTCAAACTTTTAAAGTCAACAAGATCTACTATCAAAGTCAACTATCAAGTTACTAATAAAATAAACTATTAAAGTCGACTAAAAAAGTAATCTAACAGAGTCAACTATCAAATTCAATAAGATCAACTATCAAAGTTAACAAAAAGTCAAAAGTCAACTAACAAAGTAAAGTCAACAAAAGTTACTTATCAAAGTCGCCTATCAAAGTCACGTATCAAAGTCTAATATCAAAACCAACTATAGTCAACCATCGAGGTCAACGATTAAAGTCAACTACCGAAGTCAACTATTAAGGTCAATAAACTTAACTTTCAAACGAGGGCAATCATTAAAGTCAACCATCAAGGTCACTTATCAAATTAAAGTATCAAAAGTAAATTATCAAAGCAAACTATTAAAGTAAACTGTCAACTATCAAACAAAGTCAATCATCAAAATCAACTAAAGTCAGTTAACAAAGTCAACGATTAAAGCTACCTATTGTAGTAAATTATCTAAATCGACTAAGAAATTAAACTATTTAAAGTCAACTAAAGACAACTATCAGACTCAACTAATAAAGTCTAGCAAGGTCAACTAGAGTTACCCACCAAAGAACTATCAAAGTAAACAACCAAAGCAAAGTATCAAGTTCAACCAACAAATTCGAGTCTACTAAGAAAGTAAACTATCAAAGTTACCTAACAAATCATACTGACAAAGTATACTAACAAATTAAACTTAGAAATTAAATTATCAAAGTCAACTATCAAAGTCGATTCACAAACTCAACTATCAAACAAAGTAAGAATCAAAGTCATCAAATTAAACTATCAAAACTAAGAAAGTAAACTATCAAACTCACGAAGGATATAAACTATTAAAGTCAACTATCAAAATCGACCAATAAAGTCAACTACCAAAGTCATTTTTCAAGCAAAGTCGACTAGGAAGTCAACTATCAAAGTCAACTACTAAAGTCAATCAAAAAACACAACTATCAAACAAAGTTAACTATTATAATTCAACTATATCAGGTCAACTAAGAAAGTAAACTATCAAACAAAGTCAACTAGTAAACTCTTAGTAAAGTCAAAGATCAAGTAAACTATCAACGTCAACTCAAGTCATCAAAGTTAACTATTAAAGTAAACTATCAAATACATCTAACAAAATCAACTAGAGTCAACTAAGTTTACTACTAAAGTTAACCGACATAGTTAACGTAATTATCAAAATCAACTAAGAAAGTATACTACTAAAGTGGGCCAAAGTCAACTAAGAAAGTAACTAAGAAAATAAACTATCAAGATAAACTCGACCAATAGAGTAAACAAAAGTAAAGTATCAAACAAAGTCGTCCATCAAGATCAGGAAAAGTCAACTAAAGTCAAGAAGCACGGTAAACTATAGATTTCAACTATCAAAGTCAACTATCAAATTC
The DNA here is from genome assembly GCF_024610245.1 of Lodderomyces pseudojiufengensis. Classification (NCBI taxonomy): domain Eukaryota; kingdom Fungi; phylum Ascomycota; class Pichiomycetes; order Serinales; family Debaryomycetaceae; genus Lodderomyces; species Lodderomyces pseudojiufengensis. The sequence goes on from NW_026261504.1 coordinate 5,848, forward strand.
AATTCTCAAAGACAATCAACAAATACGATTATCAACCAAACTCAACTATAAAATTAAACTATCAAAGATCGTAGTCAACAGTCAGAATAAACTATCAAAGTAAACTCTTAAACTCAACTATCAAAGTAAACTACGAAAGTAAACTAACAATCAAGTCAACTATCTCAACTACTCAAGTCAACTTTCAAGGTAAACTATCAAAGTCGACTAGTAAAATCAACTAAGAAAGTAAACTATCAGACGAAATCAACTATCAAAATCAACAAAATCAAATATTAATTTCAACAAAGTCGCTTATTAAATCCAACAAACTCAACTACTAAAATTAACAAAGAAGTCAACTAAAGTCAACCACCAAAGTAAACTATCAGACTAAGTCAACTTTCAAACAAAATTTCATAGTAAAGAAAGTAAACTATCAAAATCAACTACAGTCAACTCAAGTCAACTATCAATATCAACTACTAAAGTCAACTGAAGTCAACTTTCAAGGTCAAAAAAGTCAACTATCAAAGTTAATAGTATTTAACTTACAACAGAAAACCTCTCTCATAGTGGTAAAATTACAATAACAAATTTTAAAGATAAGTAATCGCTTAGAAATAGTAGTTATACTATTTTCAACTCCACACTAGATTCGATGAAAAATAAAATTTACGAAGATCTCGTCGTATTTATCTTATACTTAACTAATAATATATAATAATACAATAATATACCAAAATAACACACTTTACTATACTTTTTTTATCAAAACTAAATAAATTAAGTATCTACCAACCTCAAATGCACTCTATCATAGATTCTATTCTTATGTAGTATAATAATTTATCCTATATATCACTTTATTACTATACTTCTTTTTTTACTAGAATTTCTAAGTTTACCTAATTTTCATATAGTTATAATACCAAATTCTATTAATATAAAGAAAATATAAAAAAGTACTATAACTGTTAGTTCACAACTCAAAGTCATTCAGATAACTATTATCAACTATAATAATCAGAGTAACTAGTTTACTTAGTAGTTTCAGTACCTCTTTCTACTGTTTCTATTACTATTCTATAACTAGTACTTAAACCTCCCTAACTACTTATTTAATAATACAGTTACACTTTCTAATCTGATATACAGTATTCTCGTTTTAAAGTCGAAAGAAAAAAACTAATCTTTAGAAAAGACAACTATCAAGGTCAGAATAAACTATCAAAATAAAGTATCAAACTCAACTAAATTAAGACAACTATCAAGATCATCTAAGAAAGTACACTATCAAAATAACCTCGACTAGAAAAGTCAACAAAGTAAAATATCGAAGTAAACTATCGAGTTCGTTTAAGAAAGCAAACTATCGCACACCATTACAGTCATCAAAGTTAACTATCAAAATCGATAAAGTCAACCAAGATAGTCATTTAAAAAAGTAAACTATCAAACAAATTTAACTAATAAAGTCAACTCGACTAATAAAGTCAACTAACAAAGTAAAATATCGAAATCACCCCAAATCAATTATCAAAGTAAAGTATCAAAATCGGCTAAAGTCAACTACCAAAATCAACTAACGAAGTTCACTAAATTCAACTAACATAGTCTTAAATCTTACATATCTCATCAGAAAACTTCTTCTCCCGAAGACGAAGTACAATAGAATAATAAGGATAAGTAATTTCGAAGACGTTCACAAATTATCACTTCCCAACTCCACATTCAGATACTTTCAAGTCCATAACTCTCATATATTAATTATTCTATTCTCCTCTTAGAACACCTCATTCAATTCTACTTTACTTATTACTTAACATTTACCAAGGAGTATTTTTCATCAACTTTTTTTCCTTCAACAGTTTTTTACCTACAACATACACATTCAAGTACTTTCAACCCTCCAAATCAAGTATTTTATTCTTCCCCAGAATCATCACATATACCCCTACTTTTCTTACCACTAATTACTTTTCCAATTAGATTCCAAGAGAACTACCATCATCGACTTTTTTCTCAACTTTTCTTTCTTCATTCAACTTAATCATATACTTTTCAAGTACCTCAACCATTATCAACCAAATCCTTACTCTGTCAAAAGCTTCAAATCTAATTTACTTTCCACTAACAAATATTCATCCAGATAAATTTTATCATTATTAATCGGTTTACACTCTAAAACTTTTAGTTTCAATAAATTTTATCACTAGACATCAGACGCAGATAAAAGACTCAAAAACTTCTCTCCTCTATTAGTCGACGTTTCAAAGCAACAGTTTATACTTTTCAAGAGAACAAAAATTTTAACAACATTAAATACTTAGGTACCTTAATTTCTCCACGAAATAAAACATAGTCAACATAGTCTAGATAATAGTCGTAAGACCAAGTAAGAATCAGGAAACTTTACTTACCTGATAAGTCAATTACAATAATCAGCTATCAAGGTCATCTACCAGGGTAATCTACCACAGTCAACTATCAAATTAAAATACTTACTGATCTCCATAGAAAACCTCTCCCTCAGCACAAGGGGAAAATATAAAGATAAGTAACCTCAAAGAGAACGAACACATATCACCCTTTACTCGACATCACAATTAAATATTTTTTAAATACCCAACAATCGTCAACCAAGCATCTTAATCTAACTCAAAATCCTCACGTTTTATTCTACTGCTCTTATTCGTAAGTATTCTGCTACTTCTTTAGTAATTCTTAAGAGGTTTACTTTAGTTTTTTTCAAAATCAAATTAACAAGAACAGGTTTTTCAAGAAACTTAATCTTTATCAACCCAGTTTACTCTCACTCTTTGTGTTTTTAATGAATGTCATCTTATTGATGCTGAGTTTGAGTTGCAAAATTTAAGAGAAATTAAATTTAGTTTTTTTAATAATTTTTGGAAAACGATATATTTGTCTGCTACACCAACAACATCTTCAATTAATAGATTAAACACAGTATTCAATTCATCAACCCAAACCATCAACTACATTACAGATTTTCCATTTCAGAATGTTGCTTTTAACTTAAAATATATTATAACTGGTGAAGATATCATCGAATATACAAGAAATAAAGTTGCTTCTTTTAATACTAAAAACCTGAATACAAATTTCAAAATTTTAATATTATTTAATTCAAGAGTGGAATTGGAAATGTTTTCAAAGTATTTGGATTTATTGAAACAATCTCATAGTGTATACTATAGTAATCATATTGCTCAGAATATTAATTCAAATCAAATAATATATCATGGCATAAGCATTGAAAACATTAAATTCATCATATTCAATAGGTATCTTCCAATTATTAGAGATATAATTCAAATTATTGGTAGGTTGAGAGGTTCATGTACAATTTACTCATGTTTATATAAAAATTCATTAATAATGCTATTGATACTAAATCCTCAGTTTATCAACAAATCTGTAAATTTTATAATATTAGATATCTGGAAAGTTATGATAAAACAAATGTTGAAAAAAAAAAGTGTACTTTAAATTTAGTTGATTTGGATGAATTTCATCTGCTCAGATCTGTTGGTAATTCACAAATATCAAGATTATATAATGAAAAATTACCAGATGTCAATAAAGTCATGGCTGCTAAATTAAGTCTATTTAACAATGTATATGTATCAATGAGAAAAATTAATGGTTGGGATAACATCAAAAACACTTTTAGTAAATTTCCTTGGATCAATGTTGATAGATATGCAGATATTTTAATCATTAATTCAAGTTTAACAACAATCAAAAATGACAATCATGATGATATTTGTTTAATATGTCAGCTTCCAAGATTAAATTGTATCAACAACATCAAACATCTACAACTAATTCAATATCAAGCTATGCTGTATGCTTTAGATTTAACTCCAGATTTACTTATCAAAGACTTTAAATATAATCCACTAATTTATGATGAAGAAGACTTTGTTCTTAATTATAGGTCGAATATTGAATTGTTCAAATCTAGTAATGATATGGATGGTATTGATTTAAATAAGTTTACTGGTTTGGTTCAAAATTTAACTGATAAAGATATACATCCGTTGTCTATTTTAGCAAAACATTTGGATCAAGAAATTATTAAATTGCAAAGAATTGAACACATTAGCTCATTATTTGAATCATTTGAAATGTTTGGTGAGTTATTTGGTATTGATGGGATATAATTTAAAAAGAAATTATCTAAACTTGATAACTGAAGAAAAATTTTCAGAACCTTCATGTCTTCTTTGTGGAGTAGAAAAAAAA